>NC_136496.1:93619217-93629217 GCF_053919585.1 Euprymna scolopes
TTATTATTATTATTATTATGTTAGTACAATACCTAGATATGTCGATTTCAATGTTTACCTAGTTTCTACCGTTTTATAACTTTATGAACAAAATATTTGTGTAATTCTGAGGAAAAAATATTCCGCGTAGTATTTGTATTACAATTAATTTATTGTTTTTAATAGCAAAAATGCATTACAAATTAATTTTTTAAACCAAAACAATTCCCTTTGAACTTATGCCGAATAACTAAATGTGTACTATTTAGGAATTACCAGAAACTTGGTTGTGTATACTCTGCCTATTCTTTCTATTTGCTAGCCTATTATATACGAAAAACAAACTCGAAACAAAATATACATCATAACCATTTAATAGTATATACCAGGTGTGTGTAAAATACGGACTATAGTTCTTAAAAAAAACTTATTTTTAGTCTACGTTTCAATTTTGATTGTGTTTGAAAGATAAAAAAATTAAAGTAAATCTCTAAAATGAAAACAATATTCACGTGTTAAAAAATTTACACTGACAAATGTTGTCACTGCGATTAAAAAAAAGGGTCATTTAAAGAGTTGTGTTTGAAGGCTATATCAAAGATAAATTAAATTTTAAGATACTGAATGAGAATAAGACAGATACACTTTAATAAAAAATTGTATAATTAATATAACCTTCAAACACAACTCTTTGCACACTACACACAATGCTTCAAGCAAACTACAACATCTTTCACAAAACCCATTTAAATTTTCCGTTAGAATTAATCAGATTTTTAAATCTCTGGAAAGATGAATATCAGTTTTTTTTTTAAATACTTCAAAGATAATTGGTAAATTAAATCTTAAGATACTGAATGAAAATAATGCAGATACTTTTTAATAAAAATTGTGTAATTATCCCAAATAGTGAGTTAGGTTTTAAAAGAAAAACCTCTACAGTTAAACGTAAATTTAAAATGTCCGCAGGCATTTACAAAAGTACGGAATCCGCTTACTGTTATAATTTTGTTGAATTAATTTACTTTTGTTGAATTAATTTAATTTTGTTGAATTTATTTAATTTTGTTGAATTGATTTAATTTTGTTGAATTAATTTAATTTTGTTGAATTGATTGATCTAATTTTGTTAAATTGATTTAATTTTGTTGTAATAAATTAAGAAACGTTTATTTACTTAGAATATTCTTTAACCTGCACAAGTAAGAATTTATTTTTATCCCCAAAAGAATCATATTTAACTTGGTATCAGTTTTTTTTTGTTTTTTTTTTTTTAGTAATACTCTAAAATTATTGATGACGTTTGTTCATGCATTTTTATTTTTCGAGTCGATTTTATAAATTTGGGGGGGGGCAATTACATTACTCGATTCATGAAATTTTATTATCAATTAGAATATAAGCTAAAACAAATTTTTATTAATAATTAAATATAATTTAAATTTGAAAGAAATTGATTATTTATTAATGAAGGTTACAAACTTACATTTTATTTTTTTTTTCGCCATTCAGTTCATCCATACTTCAAGTTAATCGTTAGAAAAATTATTCCATTTTTAACTTACGCTTTCTTTAGTGGCCTGGGACCGCGATCTTTTTTCAATTTTTATTCTATTTTTAGGCTTATAAAAATTTCTTACGCTGATGAGTACAAGTGAAATATTATTGCACAAGAACTGTTATAAAAATCACATAAAAGATTTATGTAATTATACTGTCTTTGGTGACAATATTGAATAAATAATGCTTGTCAATGATAATATCGTTAGTTTGAGAAATTAATTCTTTTTTGAGTCATATTGCTTTCATTAAAACAGACTTTTACTTTTTATAATATACAATAAATATTAAAAAAATTGAATTGTTATAATATTTATTTACATGAAAAAAGCAAAAATAAATTCATGTGCATTTATGACTTAAAATACAACTTTAGTAAAGTTTTTTTTTGTTTACGCAAAGTTATACATTTTCATTAATATTAAAAGAAAATAATGAGTATGTTAGATTCTGTGGCCGTTATTTAATAAAGATTGAAAATTTTATTAAAATTGGTTGTTTTGTTTTTGTTTTTTAAACTTTGGTAAATTTTTAATCGAAGGGAAAGGTGCAAATCTTTTTACATTTTTGGAATCAGTCATGCATTTTTCACCTAAAAATAAAGTAAAACATGACCACGTAGAACGCAAGTTTTTAAGATGATTAAAACGAACGGTTAAATTTTGTTCAACTATTTTAAATGTGCACCATTCAACATGTGCCCTGAAATAGAGACCTATTGGTCGAAACATTGATTATAAAAGACAGCAAAGACGATTTAGCAATTCGGGTATGTTGGGGTCATTTTTTTATTATTTATTGAGATATATACATACGTGTGTGTGGGGGGAGTATTTATAGATATCATTTGCCATATGCTCTCGCCACATATCGATTGGACAGTTCTGTGTTTTTCGTTGTTTTAATTTTTCCCTTCTTCGTCTCAAGTAGTGCATATTTTCTGAACTGCATTTCTAGATTCGAGTCGTTTCTGTCCTTTGAACATAGCTTAAGTTAATCAATAATAGTGAAATGGTTTATTGTTTTCCTTATATCTGTTCATCTGTATCTGGCTTAATCTCATGTTTGTTAGTGAGTAACAAACAGTAGTGGAGATAGAAAGTCTCCATGGAAAATACAGATTATTATTCACTCACTAGGAGTTCTCACACAGACATCATCAGATATTGCTCACTAACAAAGACCGGTGGTGTTCCTTGGAACCTGGGTGACAACAAGTCTCCCAGGATTTCCAGTAATTCCAACCTCTTTCGACAAACTTCCAAATATATTTGCGCCATCACAACAGTCGCTTGCTGTTGATTTCCCACTGACAATGGCCATTGATCTTCACTGGAATTTGAAGACGATAAGCCTCCCCAACGTCCCAGTTCACTCCGCACTAATTCAATGGAGGTCTGGCAAGTGTTTTTACTCCTTAGGCTTTCTATCCTCCTTGACCCTTCGATATTGTGGAAGGTGGGTGACGGGGGAGAGTATTATGGGCAGGGTAAGATAAGGGAGATGGGAAGGTGAAAGAGATGAGAGGGAGGAGATGGGAAGGGGAGTGATGTGGAAAGGGGTGGAAGATAGGAAGGGATGAGAGATGGAGAGGGGAGGGAAACAGGAAGTGGAGGGAGTAGTCAGTCTACATCTTTGTAGACTCAGTTTTCTTGATTTGATTTTTGTTTTAGTTCTCTTGTATTTTTTATATGCTCGGCTAGCGATTATCATTCTTGTAGATTAAGTTCCGATTTTTTTTTCTTTGAGATTTCCGCTGTTTTCAGCATTACTGTCCGATGCATAGTCTGAGTCTACCCATGGATTCCGATTTCTACTAGTCTTGTTTCCAAGTTCGTTGAAACTGTTCCTAATGCTCCTACAATTATTGGCATTAGGTTGATTTTATTCGGGTTCCATATTCCCTTTAGTTCTCTGGCAAATTCCGCATATTTCTTTCGCTTCACACTCTTCCTGCTGATACGGCAAATCTACAATTTGACAGGTTCTTTTTTATTATTATGACGTCCGGTCTTTTGACTTGGATGGGTGTATCTGTTTGTATTCTCATATCCCAAAGTATTTTGTGGCTTTCATTTTCCAGTATAATCCCTATTTTTAAGATCGGATTTTTTTCGATTTTCGATACTTATCGGATGAATTTATGTACAAAGTATATCTAAGAACCATTTGTCTGCATGTTCAAGATGCAATCGTCTGCATAACTCCCAAATGCACTGCATTCCCAATGCGGTCGTGTGTTTCCTTGTATTCTTTTGGGGGTAGTTTACTGCATTTGCTTATTGTATGGTTTATCGGTTCATTTTTTGTCCACAAAGTCTACATTTACTGTTTTCCTGTGTTTTGTCTATTTTAGCTTTGATGTGGCTCGTTCTAATCGCGTTGTCTTGTGCAGTTGTCAGCAGAGATTCTGTTTCTCTGTTCATATGCCCTTTCCTTAACCACGTCCAGGTGTTTACGTGATTCCCTTCTTTTGTCATTCTTATGAATCGTCCATGTAGATCTTTCTCTTTCAATTTTCCTTGTCTTTTTGTTTTTGGTTTCTTCATATCCTGTATTGTTCTTCCTGACGATGTCTCTGGCAGCGATGATCGTTTTTTCTGTGTTCTGGCTCGTGTACTTTTCCAAAACCTTTTTTGTGCTTTCTACGCAGTATTTTACATTTATTAGTTCTCTTCAACATTCGTTCCTTTTCACATACAGTCGGTCGGTATTGCCTTTTGGGTGGAATGCATTGTGCATCGTCATTAATTTCCTAGTCCTTGGATCAAGATGCCTAAGTTCCTCTTTGGTCCAGCCTATTAATGGTCCAGAATTATTAGCGATACTGCTCGTTTGTTTATTTCTTTCATTAGATTTCTACTATATAGCTTGGATTCTAAGAGTTTTGTTCTTAAGTACTCGTTTCCAAACTTCTCTTTCATTTCTGTAGATTTGATAGTGTCTGCTTCCAGGACACCTAAATGTTTGTAGGTGTCATCTTCTCCAAGTGCCATCATCTATACATATACAACATATATGTGTTTGTTTACAACATCACGTCAGCTGATATTTTGGCTTGATGGTGAATACCCTATAAAAGTCGCTTAATGTTTAGTTTTAAAATATGCAAACGAAGAACTATTTTTCGGTGATTATAAATGGTACTTCTTCTCTATCTCAAGATGACAATATATCTGTTTTTTAATAAGAAATGATTTTCTGAGATTTCCCTTGGTCGGTGTAACGTTAAATATTCCCCTGTAAAAATTATTCTTCTATTCTATTCTATTCCAACACAAAAAGACTATTTTTAAGATCGGATTTTTTTCGATTTTCGATACTTATCGGATGAATTTATGTACAAAGTATATCTAAGAACACTGTCAGATATAAATTACCTTGGTGTGAAGTTTGAAAAAGATAGGCCCAGCCATTTCGGGACCTATGAGGAAGGAACTACCACGCACAATGTAACTTTTATATAAAAACTGAGATGAAGATTATTATAATTCACTTGATATTCTTGTAACAGCCGTTAATCAGTCATTTCCGTATGTGTGTGTGTGTGTGTGTGTGTGTGTGTGTGTGTGTGTGTGTGTGTGTGTGTGTGTGTGTGTGTGTGTGTGTGTGTGTGTGTGTCTTAAGAAAACGTTTTAATTCCTTTGGACTGAAGTTCTGATTTCAATTAGGTGACGAAGATTTCCGGGGCGACTATGCAATTCGCCCATTGTATTATTATTATTTTTTTTATTATTATTATAATAATAATAATATCAGATAATTTTATATTATATATATTATAATTTGAACTTGAAATTTATGGTTAAACAAGGAATTGTCTTACACATGTTCGGTTTTCCGGTTGTCAGCAACATCAGCGGCGGAAATTTAAAAAATAGCAGCGGGGGGAAAAAAAGCTTTTCTAATTGAAATTAGTATTTAAAAATTGAATTCACGGTTAAACGAGGAATTGTCTTTCACATATTTGGATGTTTTATGTTTCTGTTTTTGTGTACATTTTTCTGACCAAAAGCAACATCGGCAGAGGAGTTTAAAAAAAACGAACAAAGTAAGCTTTTCTAACTGAAATTATTATTATTATTATTATTATTATTATTATTGTCATTTTTCTTCTACTTATTATTATTATTTTTATTTTTGTTATTATCATTATTATTATCATTATTATCATTATCATTATTATTATTTAAAAAAAACAAAAAACAAATTTACTTTATTGGTTATTACTATTACCACTAATATTATTACTAGTAGTAGTAGTAGTGTTGTTGGTGGTTGTAGTGGTGGTATGTTTTTATTATTACTGTAGCTGTAATGGTAGGTGTTGTTTTTTGCTGTCATTGCTATTGTTGTTTTTGCTGTTAATATTATTGCTACCGATATTAGTGTTGCCATTATCATTGCAGATTTTATTTCTATTGTTGGTGGTGGTGGTAATAGGAATAGTGGTGGTGATGGAGGAAAAAGGTCGGGAGGGGATCTTTGACTTTGGTGGGGAACCCTCCTAGAGATAATGTCTCGATAAAACTATCGGTGGTGGTGTAACCTTAAATTCACTAACTCCATTTATGGGAGAATGTCAAATCAAAATATTGAAAATAACGACGAGAATGAGGCTAGAACATCTTGAGATGGCCTCACGTCCGGTAGGTGTCCGACTGGTCAACAGGCTGGGTCCTGTCGTAATCATACAACTGTTCGAAATTCTGAGGATGTGGCTGGATATAGAGGGAGTGAGATTTGCCAGAGAGGGTCCCAAAACACGAAGGGAGTTGAAACAGGAAATGTAAAAAAAACGTGGACGGATGAGGAAAGAGTACTGTGGGAATGCTTTGTAAGAAGTGGAAGAACCAAATCTGGTGGATATATCCGAAAAGTGAAGGAAGAATGGGAATCGAGAGGAGGAGGAGCTAAAAGGCAACTGGTCCAGATGGAGTGAGGGGCTTCTGGTTTAAACAGTTTCCATGCTTTTATCCACCTATAGCTGCTGCTCTGCAAAGGGTTGTAGAGTCGAGAGATGTCCCTGATTGGCTTGTGAAGTGAAGAACAACACTGATTAGGAAAGATCCTGCAAAAGGAACAGATGCCAATAATTATAGACCAATTACATATCTGCCATTGATGTGGAAACTGTTGACTGGAATATTTGCGGAGAAAATTTATGAACATCTAGAGAGTAATGGTGTTTTTCCTGACGAACAAAAGGCTCGAGAGGTACTAAAGAGCAACTACTAATCGATAAAGCAATAATGCAGGATGCGAAGAAGAAGAAGAGGAATCTGAGCGTAGCATGGATCGATTACAGAAAGGCTTGTGACATGGTTCCCCATTCATGGATACGGGAAATACTATTGATGATGAAGGTTGCTGAGAATGTGGTATGGCTTTTGGAGACAAGTATGGCTCGATGGAAAACGGTGCTGACAGCAAACAGAGAGGAGATGGGGCAGGTTGGCATTAAACGTGGGATATTTCAAGGAGATTCGTTATCGCCACTTCTTTTTGTAATGATAATGATGCCACTGAGCATCCTCTTGAAGAGAGAAAAACTGGGGCATAACTTTGAATCTGGTGACAGACGCCTAAACCATCTATGGATGATTTGAAAATATTCGGTAGAAATGAAAAGGAAATGGAGAGACTGGTAGAACTTGTGGGGACATACTCAGAAGACATTGGGATGGAGTTTGGGATTAGTAAATGTGCGGTGCTGGTGATGAAAAGAGGACTAAAGTTTCATTCGAATGGAATAGTGCTGCCAAATGGAGAAATCATGAAAGAAATAGAAGATACAGGATATAAGTATCTAGGAGTGCTGGAGGGTGTAGGCATCATGAACATAGAAATGAAAGAAAAAGTCAGGAAGGAGTATCTTAGAAGAGTGAAACTAATTGCAAAGTCGAAACTCTATGGAGGAAATCTAATGAAAGCAGTAAATGCATGGGCAGTCAGTGTTTTGAGATACAGTGCCGGAATTTAAGAATATTCTGACAAGGATTTGTATGGCATGGATATCAAAACAAGAAAAGTTTTAGCAATGTTTGGTATATTTCACATTCGAAATAGTTTAGCAAGGCTGTATCAAAAGAGGAAAGGTGGTGGGAGAGGATTGAAAAGTGTAAAAGATTGTGTTAGAACCGAGGAGATATCGTTGAGGAGCATGTGGTTAGAAGTGGGGAGTGGATGCTTAAGGTTGTGGCAATGTTCTTCCAGGATATAGCAGAAGTGGCTGATGAAAGATCATGGCAATGGCTTAGAGCTGGGTACTTGGCTAAGAGTACTGAAGCTTTTGTTTGTGCAGCACAAGAGCAGGCATTAGGAACACGATTGTTCAAAAAAGTAATTCAAGGAGAGGAAATTGCTGCAGAATGCCGGATTTGTGGTAAGACCTCAGAGTCAATTGCGCACCTTGCAGCAGGGTGTAGTGGACTAGCCAGAGAGAGTACCGCAAAAGACACGATCGCATGGGACTTCGGATATATTGGGAGGTTCGTAAGAGAGTTAGGGTGAAGTGTGCTGGAAAATTATTTGAGGAGGTGCCTGATGAAGTGAGAACAAGTGAGGATAATCAAGGTAGATGTATGGTGGAACAAAAGTGTCATAACGACCAAGCAATCGGAACATAATCGTCCGGATTTGGTCGTCATTGACAAGGTCTCAAAAAACTGGCAGATTGTAGACTTCTCAGTACCCTGGGACATGAATGTGAGAGAGGAGAATGAGAAGTGGAGCAATTATGCTCCATTGGCCTTGGAGATAAGGCGTATACACGGGGTTAAAACACAAATAATCCCGGTCGTAGTTGGTACATTAGGAGTAGTATCAAGTCGTCTGGAAGGACAATTGAAAAAACTACAAATCCCCGAATGTTTTAGGCGGCCTTCAAACCTCTGCAATTATAGGTACCACCAACATCCTTAGGAAAACCCTTGATCTTTGAAGCTCCTGGTTTGAAGCCGGGATTAAGGGAAATCCTCTGGAAATTAATCCCATCCCTTTCCAGAGAGACGTTCATACGCGAAATCAGAATTATTATTATTATTAGTATTATTATTATTATTATAATAATAATAATAATAATAATAATAATAATAATAATAATAATAGATTCTTCACATTCATAGAAGTGCTCTACTCCCTTTTACTATAGCAGTGCAATGTTTGAGAGTAATTTGTCCTGGTATGAGAAATTTAAACTTGATTCTTTCAGACCTTGAATTATCCAATACGGAAGCCCATCAGAGTAATAATCATCAAATGTTCTGTTCATTACTAGGTAATCTTGATATTATTGTCAGTTAATGTTGCCCTAATTACATGTCACTACATGTCAATTCGTTCTTTTCTTTTATTTATTTTATTTTTATTTTTATTTATTTATTTATTTTGCAACATCCAACATTATCCACAGAGGATAAACAAGAAAACACAAAGAAATAAAGCAGAAAAAAAATATATATTTCAAATTTTTTTTAGATGAGGATTGGTCATTTGTATTATGACTAGCCGGACACTCGGCGTTGCCCAGTCGTAAAATACGCTTAAATATATTTTCATTTATTCAAATTTCGTATTTATTATTATAAAGTAAATTCTCTTATAATTATTATATTGTACCCAATATATAGTAGTAATTTCCAAAGTTTTTTAAAAAAACATATAGCTTAGGTGCCATCGGCCAGAATCGAAACCAAAGCACTTAGCTCGCCACTGTTATCCGCTACCATCTGAACTAATTCCACATGTTTATCAGGAGTTTTCAAATTAACCGAAAATTTTTAGAAATATAAAAAAATAAAGCATTAACAAGAAAGAAGAACGAAAGAAGGAAAGAAAATAAGAGAGAAGCTTTATTTAAAACGGAAGAAAATATCACGATTGAGTAGAATAAAATAAAAATGTAGTGAATTGTTATCATACAGACGAATCCACTATGTCTGACGATTCCATAATCTATGGCAACACTTCAAAAGCCAGAGCTTTCTGATTCTCTTGCTTCTGATTTTGAGAAAGTGGTGCTATGAGGAAAAAGGTGGCTGGTTAATTTTTATACATCTCTCCTTCAATCTTCTCCCCTTCAATCTTCTCCCCTTCAATCTTCTCTCCTTCCATCATAATCGTTTTGCACCCCCCCCTCATCATGTCCCCATCACGCACAATTGAAATGAATGGTTCTCGTCTTGGGGAAGTCCCATGTCTTTATAAGCTCCTGGGACTGACTTTCACTCCTGGTCTGAAATGAAACGCATACATCAAATCTGTTGCCAATATCGCTGGAAAAATGGTTAGATCGCACCAGTAGGTCTCACTGCTGATGCAATCCTCTATTTTTATGAGAGCCAGGTACGTTTAATATTTTAAAATAAAGTATAACATTGAGATTAGATGGAAGAGTCCAACAGCACGTACCTACCAAAATCAGAAATGGGACATAACAAGCAACAGGCGTACTTGCCAA
>NC_136496.1:93634217-93654217 GCF_053919585.1 Euprymna scolopes
AGGTAATAATTAACTATTCCGTACTTTTATGTAACAATTTAATGAACGCAATTACATGTAAAACTTAACTTGAAAATCAAAATCCCTCTAAAAAAAAAAAGGGTCAAGTTTGAGTATCTTATCCCTTTCTTCCTCCTAAAAAAATGTTACCAATGAACACAAGTAGCGTTAAAAATTAATTGAACCTGAAGATCCTAAAGAAAGTGTAAATTTTATCTTATATCATCCTCCCCACCTAAAAAAAAGTTCAAATCTACCGGGTTTTTTTTTTGTTTTTTTTTTTGTTTTTTTTTGCTAGTACATTTTAACAGCTTTAACCATAACTCTAACCCTTACCCTGCACGGCCGATATATCAACCCTGGCAACATAGCTAAAAAAAAAAAAGCAACACGTACGATATTTCGCCTTTCTAATAATACTTTATCAAATAATTTTGCTAATCGCCTTTTGTCTTTCAGGATAATTATTGCTTAACTGGGCCAGGGTTCAAAAGGTCAAAAAGATTTTCAAAGTAGTAAGTAAAAAACATAAATAGTGGGTGATTACTTTAATATAGAAAATGTACGTAATAGGAGCCCGAGAGCATGACCAATAAGTGGTCAAATGAAAGTAGACATCTGGTGTTGGAGAACGAGACCTGGTAGTGTAAGTCTACGTTGGAGGTTGGAGTTCTGGGTTTAAACTTTATTAAAATTGTTTTTACTGTTCGTGGTGAGGCTGTGAAGTTTTGAGGAAAAGCACAGAACTGATTAGAAAAGGGCGTGCAGGGAAAGAAAGAGGAAGAGAAAGTTTTTTTTTTACCAATGACGAGGAAAATACCGTAATATGTTTCATTAATATGGCATCGAGAGCCTACACCAGAAACTACTGCATGGCTCCAGACTCCATTCACCAAATGGCAATTCAGCTGGCCAGGTATTTTGCACCTGCTGGTAGGACAGCCTCCTTGGAAGTTACACGATGGTTTGGGTTCCTGACTATCTCACGAACAACGCCAGTCCAGTTAAAAGGACGTTCACTTCTAGGCCCTTATTATTGACATGTGAGCAGGAGCAGGAGTAAGGATGAACACAAAGAATAACTCGGAAGGACCCTTATTATTATTTATTGCTCATATAAAAACTGCCGATTGGGAGTGCAGCATTTTTTACCTCTTTGTCAGAAACATCGTTCATAGAAGCAGGTGCAAAATAGGGAGAGCGCATGTGTGTGACATTGCTGCCGAACAAAAACATCCACGATGGTTTTTCTACTGGTTTTATTTCCAGGTTGATAAAAAAAACTAAGTACAGGGTGGAACGATAACATTATCGACTTAGAAAAGACGACATGATTCCATTTCCGTTTGATGAAACCCGATTTATTTTTTGTTGCATACCATCTACTAGTTGGCAAATTGAGTACAAATCCACGGCGATATGAGCCTTCTATAATGTCTGAAAGTGACACAATCTTCCACGAGCAAGGTCGGAGATGCACAGCTGTACAACTCATGCTCTCTACCGATCCAAGTTATGGCAACAGGATCATTGCCAGCACCTTAAAAATGCATTGTCACGAATAACAGTGTGATGAAAACAAAGTTTCCGGCCACGGTTATGATCTTTGGTGTAGTTTCAACTGAGAGCCACATCATGCAACCTCACATCTTTGAAGTCGGCTTGAAAGTCACCACCAAATTGAACCTGGATGTGCTGAAGAATGTGGTGATCCCCTGGTGCAGTCAGGTAACCGCTGGCAGACCGTGAATGTGGCAGCAGGACTCGGCGTCGGCCCATAAGTCTAAAGAGACCAAGGCTTGGTTTCAGAAGAAGTGCTACGACTTTGTACCCTTCTCTCACTGCCCCTTCTCCTCTGACATGAACACACTGGACTACTTCGTCGAGAACATCACCAACATGTCCTCCTACAACACTAAAGTCAGCCTGATCGCTAATATCTGCCGAATATTCGCAAAATATCCGCCGGATATTCACCGAGATAGTTTTTTTTTTTTTTTTTTTACATTTTCACCCCAAACAAGGCACATTGCCGCTTTGGTGTAGGAGGCTACTATCAGGGGAAATAACTACTGGGGTACTATGTAAGGATTTGGGCAGCAAGATGTTGGTTCACGTTGCACTTGAACTTCTGCATGTCAGTACAGTTGGGGAAGCAGTGACCTGGAAGGGAATTCCAAAGTCTAGCGGTTCTGGGGAAGAAACTACTGGAGTAGAAAGATCTTTTACATCTAGGGATCTCTACAGTGTGGGGTGGGATTTTGCAGCTTGTCGGGTTTGTCGAGGGTGTTCATTTCGTGGGGGCACAAGTGCTTGCAGTTCATCAGAGCATTCACCATTAAAATATTTGTAGAACAGGCAGAGGGATGCAACGTTTCGTCGATGGGACAGAGGCTGAAGCTTTGATGCCAGTTTAGGGCCTATAAGATTTGCGACTCTCTTTTGAACCCTGTCAAGGAGCGAGAGACTAGTAGCCGATGCACCAGCCCAAATATGACAGCAATACTCCATACATGGGCGAATGGTTGCCTTATACAGGTACAGGATACTTTCGGGTGTTAGTAGTTTTCTAGCACGGTAGAGAGAGCTTACCTTCCTTGCAGCGGCCCTGGCAATGCTCTCGATGTAATTGTTCCAACTCATGTTTCCTGTAAACGTTAGGCCAAGGAGCTTGAAAGACGTACTCTCAGATAAAGAGTCGTTGGCCATTGCTATAAGTGGTAGAGAAAGTTTCTTGTAATTATTGAATGAAACTAGTTTAGTCTTGGCGGCATTGAACGTGACCATCCATTTTTGTCCCCATTCCACTACTGATTGGAGGTCATCCTCTAGTGTTTCTGCCATTTCTTTAGATATATGTTCATTTGTTTTCCTGTCGTGCCTGCTATAGAGTGTGGTGTCATCAGCATATATACCCATCTCAGAGGCAATTTTGTCGGGGAGGTCATTTATGAATATCAGGAACAGAGGTCACAGGATAGACCCCTGGGACACTCCCGCATTTATATCATATTGTTTAGATGTACGACCGTCGAGGACAACCTGGATTTTTCTCTTATCTAAGAAGGATTTAATTATGTTAAGTATTCTACCAGTGATACCGTATGATCTAAATCTTCCTGAGGAGACCCTCATGCCATACCCTGTCAAAAGTCTAAGATATATCTAGAGCTACCGCTCTGCCCTCTCCCGCTTTATCCAGTGAATGGTATATACGTTAAGAGATTACAGTTAGGATGTCTGTTGTGGAACGGGCTTGTCTAAATCCATATTGTTGGTCAGTCAAAAGTTTAGCATCTGTAAGGTAATGGACTAGAGCATGGTTAATTAAGGTCTCAAATATTTTGGCAAAAAGTGGGAGGAGGCTAATGGGGCGATAATTTAATGGGTCAGTTCTTTCGCCAGAATTCTTGAATACTGGTACCACAGAAGCAGTTTTCCAACAGCCCGGAAAGCAAGATTCATTAAGGCATTTGTTGTAGAGTTTGGAGAGAACTGGAGCTACTTTGGCTGAGCACTTTTTTAATAGCACAGCTGGGATGAGATCGGGTCCACATGCTTTTAAAGTGTCGAGGTTTTTTATGATAGCATGCACCTGAGCAGAAGTGATTTTCAGGTCGTCTAGCGTGGCGCCTGTCCGCATAGGAAATTCAGGTAGGGAGTGGTTGGCAGGGTCCAGTGTGGAGTTTGAGGCAAAACGACTGGCCAGCATGTTAGCCTTTTCGGTTGCTGAACAAACAACCTCGTGATTGTTGGTTAGTGGGGGAATTGTTGATTGCCTATTATTTACTACACTGTTGTAGATTTTCCAGAAGTTACGAGTTTCTAGTTTTTGTGCTTCGATACGTTTTTTAGTGGTTTCCGTAAATTCCCTCTTAGCTGTCGCTATTTCTTTATTAACGTTACTTCTAGCTTCTATGTACTTCTGTCTGTTTGAACTGGGCTTATATCGGTTAAATCTGCGGTATGCATGCTACCTTTGAGCAATGGCAGTTGCGCAAGTCGAAGTAAACCATTGTGGAGAGTGGGGCTTGCTATAGAATTTCCGCATGGGAACATGCGCTTCGATTACAGTTTTAAACCATTCAGTGGTCTTGTTTGCACACTGTTCAGCAGGAAGAGAAAAAATATTTCCCCATGGGGCGTCTCTGATAAGATCTCTGATGGCTTCCCAGTCAGCCTTTTTATAATATCTCGTTGTTTTGAGCACTGGCTCTTCAGTTTTGGGTCTAGAGTTTAGGGCGATTTCAACCATTATCACTGCATGATCAGCGTTCCCAAATGGGCTGTCGGCTTTCGTTATACAATCATCAGGAACTGTGGTCAAAAACAGATCTAAATGTGATGCGTGTTGTTCTTCCTGGTCAGGGAAACGGGTTGGAAAAGTAACAATTTGTGATAGGGAGTGAGATATAGAGAAGCTATGAGTTGTGCTGCCCGATGCATCTGTGTAAGTAGAGAATCCAAGCCAGTTTTTGTGATGGACATTAAAGTCACCAAATACATGTACTTGGGCTCTAGTGTCGAGGGAGAGTGCTGTGTCTATGCTGTCAGAGACTTTGTTTATTATGGTGCAGTCTTGGGTCGAGGGAGAGCGGTAGAGAAAGTAAAAGTAGCTAACGTTATGTTGCATAATTAGTCTGAAGCACATAAAGGCTTGATCATCCGTTTCTAGGGTTGTTTCTCTAGTTAAGGGAAGGGTATTACGAATGTAAACTCCAAGTCCGTGCATGTGTCTGTCAGAGACCTTACGGCAGAGTGGGAGATATCAGGTATGTTAAAGTAGTTAGAGGGGATGGAGGAGTGTAGGTTAGTCTCACTTAGTGTTAAGATATCCGGGGTATTTGTTAAGAGAAATGCTTCAACATCAGCTAAATTAGTTCTAAGCCCACGGAGGGAGGAAGCAAGTTGGATTTGTTTGATCCTAAGCCTGGTTTAAGCTTATTTTTATATTGTACTGTCATCATATTTTTTAACGAGTTTCAGTTAGGTAAGGGGGAGCTGAACAGGAGGTTATGCGGAGTATCACACATGCATCACAAGTAGACCATCAGCTGACCCTCCATCAACTAGTGTTGGCACCTGTGGAAAAAGTATGCTCCTGCGATGATTGAGGCTGAAGGCGGCTACATTGAATAGATGTCAACTCTACTACATAATCAAGTAACCTGAATTGATTTTTCAATAAATTTGGAAAATAAAGCTTTAGTGTTATTTTCTTTAGGGCGACAACTTTATCGTTCCGCCCTGTATTATACTTAGTATAAATTTAATGAGGATGTTTGTGGTTAAGTGAAGATAATTCCTCCTCACAGTTTAATAATTCTTGGAACAAATGGCTGCTCTCTTCAAAACATCCATTGCCAAGCAGAACTGGTTCTTTCGTCCCTTCCTAACGCATTGAGAGGGCGCAAGTTGACGGGTCACTTACAACACTTAAGTTAACAAATTTACCGAACTTCCATTACTATCGATTACTATATTGTCTTTTTGACTACTTTATACTCTTTAACCCTTATCCTAGAGTGATCTCTGGTCCTTGATAAGTGGTGACACCTATGTAAAAAAAAAAAAAGATAAATTGAACAGCGAACACTCTGACCTATATATTAAAACGATAGCGTGTGTGTTCTTTTGTGTGCCACGCTTCATCTTTTTCCTTCCGAGTGATTTTCGTTTGATTGTTATGACCTTCAATTTCTTGTAATAAATAATTTCACCCAGATTTCTTTATAAGCTTTTGTTTCGTTTTCGAAAATAGTTGATGGCCCTCAAGTAATCTATTTTTTATAAATTATTTTACTAAGAATTTTTCATAAGTTTTGGTTTCGATTTCGATTATAGCTGAAGGAAGTTTATATATATATATATATATATATATATATATATATATATATATATAAACTTCCTTCAGCTATAATCGAGATTCGATTTCGATTATATATATATATATATATATATATATATATATATATATTAACTTCCTACAGCTTTAATCGAAATCGAAACAGTATATATATATTTAAATACATACATATATACATACATATATATATATATATATATATATATATATATATATATATATATATATATATATATATATTTGAAATCACAACTTTATAAATATCGATTTGACTCTATAATAATATATACAGGCCTATTTTAAGCGTATTTTACGACCGGGCGTCCCTGCTAGCTTAGATAAATATCTTTCAAGTTTTAACAAAAAAGCTATAATAATACCAAGGCGTCTCCATTTACGCTGAACATCCACAGAATACCAACATCAACATATGAAAGAATTTTCACAGGTCCCGCTAGTACTAATTAATAAAATTATAGTACTTGCAAGCGAGTTAGCGAATTGAACTTTTATCTAATTGAATATTTGAAAAGTAGCATAAAAATGGAGAAAAATTAGTTAATAATAATTAAAAAGTAATTAATTAAAAATAATTAATTAAAATACGACAATAAGAACAAAATAGTTTCATGAAAAATATAAGCTCTCATTTTTTTGTCCAGTCTACTTGCTTGGGACCAAATGACATCCAGCATGGATCCTCACAAATGGCTGCTTTCTTCAAAACATACATTGCCCAATAGAAATGGTGTTTTCGTCCAACCTTTATGTATTGAAGGGGAGGGTAAGTTGACGAGTCACTTAACGAACAGACCAACAAGTCAGCTGTTAATACTTTCCACTGAAGAATAGATGGTGGATAAACTTATTTACCAGATTCAATGTGAGGAGAAGTAGTTTTACACACTAAAGATTTGAATAAAGAATTTGCAATATCCAGATAGTAACTTTAACTTAAACAGAGAATACCATGATATTAATTAATAAAATTATAGTGTTCATAAGCGAGTTAGCGTAGTGGACTTTCGTGTTTGGAAGAACACGAATGGAATCTTCGCGTAAATGCATAGTAAGCGTATTGACAAACTATTCTAAAAGTCTTGTGAAATCGAATTCAAGGAAACTAATTTAATAGGACGACATGGCAAAACACAGAAAAACTGATTATTACGGGGATAAAAAATAAAAAGAAGTAAAAAATCAAATAAAGATTTCAATAAAACGAATAAGCATGAATATAGATAGAAAGAAAAAGAAAGAAAGAATGCGTGAATGAGAAAAGGAAAGGGGAATGGACTAATTATTACAGGAAGGAAGAACGCGGCAAACGAAAATAAAAGAAAGATTCCAATAAAGAATGAAGAAAGAAAAACAAAAAGAAAAGGAAACAAACAAAAAACACAAAGATAATTAGAAGAGAGAACGAATGAATAAGAAAAAGAGAGAAAGTGGATGAGAGATAGAAAGAGAGAAAGTGGATGAGAGATAGAGAGAGAGAGAGAAGGGGCACACGTGGATAGAAGAAAAAAGATTGTGAGAAAAAGAGAGGTAGAAACAAACTGATTGATTTCGAAAGAAAGAAAGAAAGAAAAAAAGATACATTTTGGGAAAATTGACTGAAACAAGCATGATTACCGGATGATCCAAAAATGTGGCAGCATGCAAATGAAGGAGATGACTAATTGTCCGTATCAAAATCGTCTTTGAACTTTTGGCTACCTTGAAGAAACGCGTCATGCTAAGAATAAAGGAAAAGAAGTCCAACGTCTTTCATAGCAATGAATCACTCATTTGATTTCAAACGATTTTCTGGACAAATGCCAAGATGGCAACCATCAAATGCTTTCAGAAAGAAAACGCAGAGAACCATCGTGCCTATTAAGTTCTGAGATGAAGCGTTGAAACAAAGTACGGGAGAATTGGAAAAAGATCGAAACAAAAGGAAACAAAATAATTAAAAGACATTTGATATCACAGACGACGCGTCCGTGTTTTTAAATGCGACCAAAAAGGAAGAGCTGATAAAAGTGTACTTTAGCTTACAAATGACGTTCCAATTTGCCTTCTTTAGCTATTATTGTTTTTTTCCGGTGGTGGTAGTTGGCGTCTGGTTCGGCTTTTGTAATAGACCCATGTAAATAGTTTGCACTGAAAATAGCGGCAAAGAGGCCATCAACAGTAACATTGATGAATTTGCTTTTAATTTGTTTGTATTGTTCTTTCAACTTGCGTACAGGAAGTTAATGATTGAGCAGTCAAGTCGTCTGTGCTTTTTGTTTTACAGAGTCGATTCACGCGTCGAAGTAAATTTCTGTGAAGTTGTCTAGAGGCCGAGGGATTTTTCTTTCGAGCCCACGGCCACCAGACTATGATTGACTGTTGAGGTGACTTGTTTTCTCTTGACTGAGATATATGTGTAGCTCTGGGAAGTCCATCTTCTCGGGCTTTGCCTTCTCACTCTTTGAGAAGGGATTAGTTTATTACTAACCGCCTTGGCAACCCTACCGGGGAATGCCGGTGCTCCTGTGCAATTTTTTTTATAAGCCAGTAAATTAAAACCGCAAGTGCATTTGTAAATGTCTGCTGTGTGCGGTGTGAAAAAGAATTTTTGTTCCTTACTTCGGACGGAACACGTTCTTAAGAAGTGAATATTTGACAAATACTCATTTTTAAAGAACATGTATGTAAGGACCAACGGCGCAGTGGATAAAGCAATTGGTAAAATTCAGTTGTAAAAGTTACACTCTATCGTACGTTAAAGGTTCAATTCTCAGTGAGGGCGACATTGCAGATTACTTATGACTTCTGCACAATCATGGCTGACAGAACGAGAGCATGCTACCATGGATTAAATATAGGTGCCGTTCGAAACTTCGTGCAGATTCCCGAGTTTGACAGACAGGTTTCCGAGTTGGAGAGAAAGATACCTGAGTTCGATAAGATACACCTGAAAAAGGTCGGTGGTTACATCGACCGAACCGTTGTAAAAATAACCATTAAGACGAGAAGAGTAGTTCGCAGAATCCAAATAATACAAATAATTAATTCAGAATCGTCTAATAATGTTAATAAGGTGTATATTATTCTGTATTTTTTAATATATTAGTATTTATTAAATTTATTTGAATCCAATAATTGTTATTTTGTTGTTGATAATAGGTAGTAAAGTGTTTATTATAATTATTATCATTATTAATGTAATTTGTTGCTAACTACTTAAATTTACGTCTTTTTCCATTGATGTCGACATTTTTGCATTGAAAAATCAGACTGTTCTTCGACTGATACAGTGACTTAATCGTTAGATTCTCTTGGAGCAGCCAATGCAGCTTTTCTTAACGGTTTCTGAGATGTTCAGCATGCGCTTCGTCACAGAGTCCGTTAATTGATCTCTAATTCTATATGAGACAGGACCTGTTTTTTCTGTTACTAACATAGTGCACCTCCAGCGTACATCTAATTTACTTTTTGGTGGTTTTGTAGTAAACTAAGTCACCAACCTTAAATTCTACCGTTTTTGTATTTTCATCCGAATTTTCTATCATCTTTTACGAACCTTCATAATGTTACCTGTCTCTTCAGATGTATGTATGTGTGTATGTATGTATCGCAAAAACTTTCGACGGAGGCGACGGATGCTGACAAAAGTCATATCATATTGAAAAATTGGCCAAAAGCATTCCTTCCCCCTAAACTCGACCATTTTGTACAAGGAGAAGTCGATTTTTTTTCGCCGAGATTTTAGCAAGTCATCGTCACCGTTGGATTAGCTTCGGTTGATTTCAACGCTTTTGACTTCCGGTCGCGTCATGGAGACATCGGCTAAGACGTCAGATTTTCTTTCACTGTTTTTTCCACCTTCGTGGCACGGTTCCAGCCTACCTGCCTGCCTACTACCACTTTTTTTTATTGCTCAACATACACCTCCAATTACCCAGGCAACGCCAGGCACCCGGCTAACTTCTAACCAAAGTACAGGTCCGATGCAGTTCTTCTGTGGTCTCAATATGTTATCCAAAGGCAGAATAACATCTCTGTTGTAGAGCAAGTAGTATGGTGAAAACTTTGTCGTTTCGCTCATATGGAACCTAACTTCTGCTAACATCTGATTGATGTAAACATCACGTGACTGTTTATTGTTCCCTAACGTCTTTGCTAAGACGTCATGCATCGTTCTATGGAATCTTTCTACTTTACAATTACTTTGAGGGTGATAAAATGACCTGGTCACGTGGTGTATATTTAGTTCCTCTAACGCTTTTTCATTACCTTGTTTATGTTTCCAGACCCATTGTCTGTTAAAAGCTGCTGTGGTGTCCAGAATTTGGGAAAAATCTCGACAGTCAATAGATGTACCACTGTTTCTGCTTTCTTATTAGGAACTGCAAACGCCTCCGGCCAACCACTGTGCATATCTATAAATCTACTTATTCCCTGAAAGAGTCTTCGGGTAGGGTCCAGAAATATCTAATGCCAATTTCGCAAAAGGAAATGGAGGCAAATCGTACTTCTGCATTTGAGGGTGTTGCTGCCTCAAATTTCTCGTTTGGTAAGGAATACATTTACCGATGTATTCGTTTACTACCTTAAATAAACAAGGCCAGAAATATTTTCTTTTCTACGCCCATGTTACCATTATCGTTGTGAGATTGGAGTGAGAAAACCCCTACTTTATAATCGATCGACTATATCATCAAATTCATTAGCCTTTGCCTAGGAGCAAAGTGTAATATCTGTTCTGATATTATTATCTTTTCTCTCCTCAGTCAGTGAAAGAGGAGTCATTTTATCCTGAGGCAATACTTATTTTTGTCCCAATCCAATTTGAGAAGATGGATTTTCCTACATTAAAAACCGATGTTGTGTCTAACCCTGCCCTCGTTGGGAGGCACATATATAGCGACTACATGAACGACAATTGGGTGATAAAAATGTGAATGTCGTTATCTTCTTTTTCATTGTTGTAATGAAAATACGCGGCCATATTGTCTCGTTTCGTCATTTCTTTTAAATTCTTGTCGACCTCAAGCGTCATACTTACCCGCTGACTTTTGTTGACTTTATCTTGAACCGTGTTGTTATAATGAGGTTTTACAATGGAAACTGTCCGTGCACGATGAACCCTCTCTAAAATTTAAGGTCAGTGAATAGGAAAAATTTTTATTTGGTAAATTAACGTGAAAGGTGACTTGATTTAATTTAAAAAAAAAATAATTCCGTATTTCGGACATATTACTGAATTCTAATGAAGATATTAATCTTCAGTTTTATAATAAAGAGCAAAGTATATATATATATATATATATATATATACATATATATAATAAATTCCACAGCCAAACAACGTCGCAGCTCACAAAAGCCATGACAGTCAAAGAACCGGAAGTCCGAGACTCGAGTTTCGCCCTCATTTGGGCTCATTAGTTAGACACATCCGAACTCAGGATTCGAAACCCAAGCCTCTTGCATATATATATATATATATATATATATATATATATATATATATATATATATATATATATATATATATATATATATATATTAGCAGAAAGACTGACGTTGTCCGGGATTGAATAAGGATTAATGAATGTTCCACACTTCCAATACGTTTATTGTCATCAGAAATCGGTGAAATCGACCATTTTCCAATCAAATTGATTGGTTGTCTGCTCTTCTCGGGGACCCATAGCGGTGCACCAGAAGGAATCTTTACATGCCTCCCCGCAATGACTTAATCCACAATATATTGTAGTGCTCAGTGCACTGAAGAGAACCTACTGTTGATTTAAATAAATATTTTGTATAATGGCTTGAACGAAAGTTTCAAATCCAAAAGTCAAGTATCATGATTCATTCGTGCTCTAAACAGCCACATTCATTTCGAAAGCGCCCCTATCTTATCAAAGTGCCTTTTATAGATCTAACTGTTCACGTTTAATCTTTTTTTTTTCGATTTTCGATACTTATCGGAGGCATTCAAACACAAAATCTATCTCAGAACACTTCCAGATACATAAAGTACATTTGTGTGAAATATTATTATAAATCGGCCCAGCCGTTTCCGCAGAGAACAAACTTACACATACACACATACACATACACATGTTTCGTTGAGTGGCAAGAGACCACTAAACAAGTTCTCAGAGAGGAATGGGTGTTCCTAAAACAAAAACTGCTAAAAAGTTTATTATATGGAATGAAAAAAGGATTTGAGAAAAAAAGATAAAATAGAAAATAGAGATGTGTAAAATCTGCAAAAACATAAATAAAAAAAACACTTATTGTAGTATTCATAGGCACCCACCCATCTAAAACCCCATACCATCTAATTTAATGATGATTTAATTCAAAACACGCGTGGAAAACGTCATACTTCGCCATAGTAGATTTCAGAAAGATCGGAGATACATTTTAAAGATGTTGTAGTTAGTTTAAATTTAAAACAAAGAGCAAAAAACTAAATGAAGGTCCCAGAAAATTCCATTTCTAAGATATTTATAATAAAACATCATTTTAAAATATGATTAAATTGATACGCCACACACACACACACACACACTGACACATACATACATATATATATATATATATATATATATATATATATATATATATATATATATATATATATACTAGCAGTTCAGCTCGGCTTTGCTCGGGCCTTAGGCACTGTTCATAAATTTATGTGCATATCTGCATTTTAAAAATTGAGCATATGTATGGTAATGCCTTTCTATATAATAGGCTTATTTAACTACCACTTTTGCCCAAATTTTGACCCGTTAACATTTATTGTTTTTGGCTCAAATCAAATTAAAAAGTTAGATCCATGTCCAAGTAACCTACATTAAAAATTTCAAATGTTCAGACCCAAAATTGGCGGAGAGGTTTGGTAGAGTTTTCAAAGGTTACATCTTTGAACTTTGACCTCTTTACAGCCAAATTTCTTTTAAAAAATAGTAACTCCATTTACACTGAACATCTAGGGATTTCCAACAAAATATATATTACATATGAATGAGTCACCTGTGGAATTTCCACAAGTACCGCTAATAATAATAATAATAATAATAATCTACATATTAATATCGTAGTACCTCCAACGTACGTACGTGTGTCACGATTTCTAGGTGATAAATTATTCGACCGGAAGATCCTATTTATTAAAAAGGAGGATAGCAGGTGATAAATTATTCGACCGGAAGATCCTATTTATTAAAAAGGAGGATAGCAGGTGATAAATTATTCGATGGGAAAATCCTATTTATTAAAAAGGAGGATAGCAGGTGATAAACCGTATTAACCAGATATATTCTGACATCACATTAACCAGATTACTTAGATTAATATTTTTACGGTTTTAATAAAAGGGCTACAATAATATCGCGAAGTCTCCATTCACACTGAATGACCAGCAACAATAATGAAAGATGCCGCTGTGGAATTTCCACATGTCCCGCTAATAATAATAATAATAATAATAATAATAATAATAATAATAATAATAATAATAACATTATAATAATAATAATAATAATAATAATAATAATAATAACATAATAATAATAATAATAATAATAATAATAATAATAATAATAAAATATATAAAAAATAAATAAATAAATAAATAAATAAATAAAAAATCGTGTTTTTGTGATGGAGATGATCATTATTATCATTAGGACTATTTGAACCACACTTTCGTTGTCAACTGTACACATAAATATACGTACATACACACACTAGTTTATAATTAAAAAAAGGGAATCCAATTATATAAGGATGAAAAAAAGAAAGCCTTAACTAAAATTGTTAAGTAAAAATAAACTTAGCACTTGCATAAGCCGATTCCTCAGACGTCTTCAATTTTAAAAGAGAATTTAATTATATAAGGATGAAAAAAATGACTTTAACAAAAAAATTTGAAAATGGAAAACATGGATCCGCAACTGCCTTCCATGTTTCGGAGATTAAAAAACAGGACAGCGGATAATACCACTTCCCCAATAAGAAAATGTAGAATAATACGGTTACTATTAATACTAACACATAAAAAATAAAATATATAAAAAAATAAAATATTAATAATATACAACAAGATTACAAGATCTATTCTGCGACATGTTAACTAGAATATAAATGTAATGAGAATAAAGATGCATAAAGGCTTAAGTACCTTCAGTACCAGAATGACAATATATATATATCTGAAAAGGGAAAATTTTTCCGAAATTAATAATGGAATACGTCGCACGAATTACAAATAAGACATTTTACCACACAACTGAATAAATATATATATAAAAAAAATAATATATATATATATATGTACTTATTGATTTGTAAATCGCCACTTGTTCTCGTCTCCTCTTACCAACAGCGACTATAATTCATTCCTCGCATTGTGACAGCCTTCTAAATCTCTTTTACATACCTATCCCACACAATGCTTCAAGCAAACTACATATCAATCATATATATATATATATATATATATATATATATATATATATATATATAAAAAGTATGACAATCGTTTTATTGCAGATTAGTAAAATAATATTTCACTAAATATACGAAAATTGTATCATCAAATGACTGTTTCAAGGTTAGTTATTTCCAAAAATTTTATTCAAATCAATGCGATATTCGCGAAGTTTTATTATTATTGCAGGTCTTTTAAAATGCCAAGAAGGGGCAATTAACGGTTATCGAAAAGAAAAGGATTGTTGTAATTCTGTGCCCAAGCCTTTCGTTTTTCCCTATGTTGTTTGGAGGCCTTGGAATAGTTTTGATGTTCCTTGCCATCTCATTCAACACATTACATCGGGCCTGTCTGGATCTTGGAGCGATTCCAGCTCATGCAAAAATGGAAGCACTGGTACTTTTTGGGTTTCGGTTGACTTCCCTACGATTTTTTCCGAATATCACGATGTGAAAGGTTTCTTGTAGTGCCCGTATCCTTTCTGGATCTGGTGTTAAGGTTGTTCTTGAACCCCTTTCCAGCTTCATATCTAAATCTTTGATGAACAATTATTCTGCCAGTCCAGTAACAATCCTTTTCTTTTCGATAACCGTTGATCGCCCCTTCTTGGCATTTTAAAAGACCTGATATAATTTCCATTTTGTTGTGACGTATATTTAGTGAAATATTGACATTTTATTAATCTGCAATTAAGCGATTGACGCAGTTTATATATATATATATATATATATATATATATATATATATATATATATATATATATATATACATCAAGAAAAATTCTACTCATTGATGCAGTCATACACTCCTGAGCAAAATATATGGGCCAAAAAATTTTTTATACATTTTATTGCACTAAAAGCTATATTGAACAAAGAATAATTGAACAAGGAAACTTAAAGAGGACTAACACAACAGAATAAGACATTTACTTTAATAAATGCTTATGATGGAATCGCATTCCCTTTTCATTTCTTTATAAGATCAATCCTTTTAGACATGCTCTCAACCAAAGTGGAACACTGTGAAAAGGAGATGCTATTCCATTCGCTTTGCACAGCCTCCTACAGATTGTCATTGTTCTCAAAAGTTCTTCCGGCCAATGCACGAGATATTATAGACCAAATATTCTCGATTGGGTTTAAATCGGGGCCAAAAATCTTGACCAAAATATCACATCAATTGAATTATCAGAAAACCATTTTTTGTGAGTTTAGTAGTGTGTGTCATATTCTCAGCTTCTGGATACTTGATAACAGTCCTATTTATAATATTCGAATGTATTCCTTTGCATCGATTGACTTCTCACATCTAATAAGTTCCCCAACTCCTGCTGCAGTAAAAGTTCCTCATACCATTATCCCTTCATTCTCGTGTTTAACTGTCGTTTTTATGCAACTTAGCGAGAATCATGTTCCAGTTATTCGATTGCACCGTTCAGGAGCATCAGGAGCATCGGGAGCATCACTAACAAGACAAAATCTTGATTCTATCTAATCGGAAAACATTATTGAACCAGTCTGTATCTTTCTTGCCATAACACGAGAACAATCTCGTTCTATCATTGATATTCTTCTTAAATAAAAATGGCTTCTTTCATTCGTCTAGATATTTTATATCAAAAAAGAGAATTTCCAGCCCCCTGTTTTGAATTCTTTGCTATGGTCAACATAAGTTTTCTTTCAATCCTTCAAAACAGTTAATTTAAGCCTGTGGTCGTCCTCCAAAGTGGATGCTCTAGGGCGACCAAATCCAGATTTTCCTTTTACCAAGCGTTCGACTTCGAACCTTTGACCAATTTTCTTCACTACAGAAAGAAATATTTTTACATTTTCTTTTCTTAAAATATCAAAAATCTGCTTGTAAGTCATTTTGGACTGCCTTAATCCTGCAATTCGGTTTTTTATATCCTCGCCAAGATGCGGTTTTACCATTTTTAGGATTAATTTTTTCACTTATTATTATATGCTATAATAATAATGAACTACAAAATAGAAATTTTCAGTTAAATTAACAAAAATTCATGGAAAAATATTGAAAAATCGATTTCTTCCTTCTTTCACTCTTGGCCCATTTTTTTTTTTTTTTTTTTTTTTGCTTAAACTTTAAGTATTTGCTTCGACAGTGTTCAATACGTAGGTACAGCTAGGTAGTAAGTTATAAAATATAAAAATTTCGATTTTACATATATATATATATATATATATATATATATATATATATATATATATATATATATCACCAAACAAATATACTCATATGTATTCATACACACACACATAGAATAAAGTAGAGTAGAAAAGTTGAGATATGAAACTAAAGGTGTATAACTAAATATAGATAAAAGGATGTACAAAATATGAGTAATAATATCGTTAACACCAATAAAAATAACATAAATGAAAGATTAAGTATGGCGAACATCATGAAGGAAAAATAATAATAAAGATAAATAAAAATTGAATAAATCCGAAGAAAATTATATATATATATATGTGTGTGTGTTCGCGTGCGCGTGTTTGTGGTGGGAAAAAGAAAAGACGTAATATACATATGGAAATCAATATAGAAACAGGACAAGTTCATACATACGCATATACATATATGTCGGTGTAGATAATCATGTAACATTATTTATGTTTGTGTAAATGCTTATATATCCTAGTAAAATAGAAGAAAGCATTAGAAAAACTTGCATTGGAAAGCAAATAGCAAGTCAGACAATCTTCACCATCTGAAATGAAGTTAGAAAGAAATGCCCACTCTAAATAAAACGTCAATGGTAGTTGTTTTTTTTTATTTTTTTGTTTAGATCATCAAAAATTCCAAATAATAATTTATTCAAGATAAACTAAATTATTTACAAAATCCTATTTTATATGAATATTAGTGCGAACATTGTCGATAATAATTTTTTTTCTGTAATTTTTGACGAAATGGGTATACTAGCTAAAGAATATAATTGATACACCAAAGTTCACAAACGTCTTGCTGAACTTCAAATCTTTTGGATAAACTTCAAACTTTTCAGCGACCGATTTCCATGAGAAATAACACCCGATCTGGGAGCTCATTCTTCAAATTCCTCGATTGAACTTTCACAAAACAAACGCTCGACAAGGGTTTTACAAACTGTCCGCATGCAAGAGCAACATTGAGAGCGCTGTAGTTGTCTTCAATTTGAAGAATCATAAGAACTGCATTATCATTTTCTCAAATGAGAAACTTTTCCGCATGGATTCGATCATAAAAAACAACAGAATGATCGTTGGATCGATTCAATAGTAAAAGTCTCAATGACTGTTAACTTCAACTAGGATGTCTCTTAGGTTAGTTAAGTATTTACGACCAAACACCCAGCTTCCAACTTAAACTTATCTCTAACCCTAACCTTCGTCATGATGCTTGGTATTATAATTTTAAGTGGGGACAAAATGCCGCACACGTAGTTTGGAACAGTCTACAGGTTATACATATATATATATATATATATATATATATATATAGAGAGAGAGAGAGAGAGAGAGAGAGAGATAGATAGATAGATAGATAGATAGATATGTGTGTGTGTATGTATGTATATATGTATGTATGTATATATATATATATATATATTATATACTTCATTTAATCACATAAATTAATATACGAAAGTATAAATTTATGCGTAAACTTTAAGTATTTACTTAAACAGTGCTCAATACGTAGGTAGAGCTAGGTAGTAAGTAATAAAATATATGTGGCAATTAAGCTACACAAATTATTCCACGTTTCATCCACGTTAGAATTCATCAGCGTGGACGAAACGCGGAATATTCTGTGTAGCTTAATTGCCATATATATTATAACTTACTATATATATATGTGTGTGTGTGTGTGTGTGTGTGTGTAAACTTGTAGACTGTTCCAATTTGCCCACTTACAATTATAATAGCAAGCATCATGACGAAGGTTAGGGTTAGGGTTAGAGATAAGTTTAGGTTGTTTGGAGGCCGGGTGTTTGGTCGTAGATACTTAACTAACCCAATTTCGAATCTCGCTAGATTCAACCATTCTGATGAGTCGTAGACGACGAGACACGTGTCAGTGGATAATTATATTTTAATAATAATACATATGCCGCTCCCCATTTAGGGGTGCCAAATTGGTCAAAGGGAAAATTATTCCCAACTAGCATTTAGGTAAAAATGTACTTTCGTATAATTCATTCCAAAACAAGTATCGCAAAAACAACAACAAATAACATCTACATAAAACGCGACATTTCAGCAGGCGTGCGAGATAGCCTAATGGTAGAGATTTACGCTTCTCTCCATGGGGTCCCGATTTCGAATCTCGTTAGATTCAACCACTCTGATGAGTCGTAGACGATAAAACACGTGTCAGTGGATAATTATATTTTAAAAATAATTATATATATATATATATATATATATATATATATATATATATATATATATATATATATATCTTAAAATCAAAGATGGTGTAAATATCATAAAACACAATTGCAACTACTCTTCCGATTGTTTCGGATTTATGTAATCATACGCATTCTCTTTTTGTTTTCTTCTTTTAAAGTTAATGCGTTTTTATTCTTCTGCTTAGTCAGGTCGAACAAGATTTGTTTAAATTGACATAATTATATAAAGTGTGCTGCGCTACGAAACAGGTGTTGTCAAGAATTGAACATTTTAACATGCTGAAAGTGTTACATATAGGGTTTCATTGAGAGAGTCTTAGTGAGGAGTGTCTTATTATACGCGCAGTCTTAGAAGACTCTTATTATTAAAGATACGAGTCTTAGTGAGAGATGCTTAGAAAGAGTCTTATTACAGTGAGGGATGTTGTAAGACTCAGAGAGAGAGAGAGAGAGATTTTGTAAGAGACTAGATAGATATTGTTCATGTTATAAGAGATTCTTATATATTAAAATGTTCATTCCTAAATTGTGTTGAATGGAAGAAGAAGAAGACTCTTGGAGTGAAGGGATATAGTGTTCAGACAGTTCGGACATTGTGTAGACATGATGATGTTGAGACGTGTATGTAAAGACATATAACACAAATATATAATACAATTGGACTTTACCTTTGTATAAGAATCATAAACACAAGACGAGCTTTACAAAAAACACTTGATGGTTTATTCTTCACACGGCCGTGATTCCATCATCAAGAATTCAAAGTTTCACATTTTTTCTAGAAGTGACGTCTCGCTTCCAGACGTCTGACTGTCCCTGAGTTTTTTCACTGACTGCCTCTAACTCTAAAGTTTTTCTCTATCCCTCGAACTTTCTATTTTCCGTGACGTCATACACATGTTAAAACATGTGCATTCTTTCACGTGTCCTGGACATACGTGTCCAAAACTTTTCCTATTTCTCAAAAGGAATTTTAACCTATATTCAATATGTTAAAAACATTATCTTATAAGCTGCATTCTTTCAATTTAAAATTTCATAATAAACTTGACAGCTCACATTCTTTTCTTGAATATTTTATCTATATTCTAAACAAATGTTTGTTTTACATTTTTTTAATTCTCACACGTAATCTATTTCTAAACTATCTAGTTTAGAAGGTTCGAATTTCGCCTATGCCATTTCATTTTCATTTTAAACTAAATTCTCCATTTTTATACTTA
>NC_136496.1:93659217-93731717 GCF_053919585.1 Euprymna scolopes
GTGATATACAAACTGCCATTAGCGTATTAAGCGACGTTCTTTCTGTAAACAACTCGAGCGGAGGCATTTGGACGATGTCAAACATCGTTAATTCATGACCACACGTATAGCGTAATGGTGAGAAGCCTTGACTGTCATTTGGGTGGTCGGTTTTCGATCCTGGCTTGAGGCAGTTGCCTGTCTAGCCGCACTGGTTAGCTGTGAAACAGCGAAACAGTACTGTATGTGGATGACTATATATATATATATATATATATATATATATATATATATATATATATATATATATATATATGAAAATAAAGGTTTTGATGATATAAAATTACCTAAAATATTAAATAATCCTAACACCATACAATTGCTACCAAATGAGCTACAGACAAAAGAACAACAACCAATAGTTACATATAACAAAGGCCAACCATATGTAACAAGGTGTCCAATTATAATTAAAAAAAAAAAACAGAACATATTAATATGAATGATAATACTATAAATACTCCAGAACGTGAATGTAATTCCTCTCCTTTCTGAAATAATGAGATAAAACATAATTACAGGTAATCTAAAGATAGTAAAAAATTCTAAATTAAGAAAACTCCTTAGTAAAGGTCCAAATTATAGAGACCCTAAATGCCTTAATTATACTAAGTGCGTAAAGGAGTAACCAAAGAACTAGAGAGTTTTATCATATATATGGCAAATAGATATAAATTATTACAGAATACGTTTGATGAATGGAAGAATAATATACTTGAATTCGCAAATAAAATTATAAGTTTATTGATAGAAGTAGGAATTATAGGTAAAGTTTCAGATACCTATAAAGTAAGTAATATTAATTTAGATAGCATTATTCTGAATAATAGCATAGTGAAAAAGTAGGATTAAAGTTAGAAGAAAAAACAAAGTACTTCCATATATCTACTGAATACCTAAAATGCACAAACACTCAGTTGGCGCTAGATTTATTGTAGCCTCAAAGTCATGCATTACCAAACCTTTAAGTAAAGCTATGTCTAAATTGTTTAAATTAATTATAAATCAAATAAATAATTTTCGCAAGAAAAGAAAATTCTATATTAATATAAATCTATTTTGGGTGGTAAATAATTCACACCCAGTAAAGGAAAAATTAGATAACATAAATTCCAGAATAAAAGCAAAATCTATAGTGGCTTACTAAAATTCTACCCGAAAAACTTATAAAAGAATTAAACAATACTATGGATCTAACTTTTGAAGGTTGTAAAGGTAAATTTATAGACTTCTAAAACTCTAAAGCTTTCTAGTGTAAAAACAAAAAGTGTATCCAAAGGCATTTTAAAAATAGTTATAAGTCATCTTATAAAAGAAAGTTATTTTCAAATAGAAAATATATTACTCCGAACTATAGGTATCTCAATGGGATTAGATCTTGCAGCATTTACATAGACTTGAATATATATATATATATATATATATATATATATATATATATATATATATATATATATATATATATATATATATATATAACTACTTAATTTACTCATATAAAATTAATATACAAAAGTATAGATTTATGCGTAAACTTTAAGTATTTACTTCAAAAGTGTTCGATACGTAGGTAGAGCTAGTTAGTAAGTTATAAAATATATATGGCGATTAAGCTACACTGAATATTCCGCGTTTCATCCACTCTAGGATTCTTCAGGCTTATGCGCGAATTCTGTGGTTGTTTGTTGTTTTTATATGCGCATCTTCTACTAGAAAGCTGATTGGCTAACTAAAAACTAAAATCTAAATAAAAGATTCGCATATAAAAACGACAAACAACCACAGAATTCGCGCATAAGCCTGAAGAATCCTAGAGTGGATGAAACGCGGAATATTCAGTGTAGCTTAATCGCCATATACATTTTATAACTTACTATATATATATATATATATATATATATATATATATATATGTGTGTGTGTGTGTGTGTGTGTGTGTGTGTGTGTGTGTGTGTGTGTGTGTGTGTGTGTGATCATAAATAAAAAAAGGAGTTAGAATTAAGTTGTGAACATAGAGGACAACAGGCTACATTTCTGGATTTAGATATAAAAATTGAGGATGGGATTTTTCTTTATAAAATATTCGATAAAAGAAACTCTTTCCCCTTTAATAGTTCGTATGCCGCATAAAGATAGTACCTGCCCTGTATTTATGTTTTATGGAACCATTTTGTCAGAGTTTTTGAGAATAGCTCGCATTACCTTAAAATTAATAGATTTTATACCCCCAGTTTCTAGCTTAGCAATAAGGACGATAAAACAAGATGGAGATAAAACAAAAATATTAAAACAGTTAAATAAAGCATTTGTTCGTTATCCTGATGCTTTTGAATCGTATAAAAATAACCAGAATATATTAATAAAGAAAATCAAAAACTATATTGATAATGTATAAAATGTATTATGTAAAAAGCGTGTATATATATACATATATATATATATATATATATATATATATATATATATATATATATAGATGTTTAAACTTTTATATGTTTTAAATAAATAAGAATGTAAATATATAAGAAATATATAAAGTACTAATAATAGTAGGGGGTGATAAGTAGTAATGGATTAAACCTAATCTTATAAATGCAACACTGGTAAATTAAAAATATATCCATTTTGAATTTGGAGAAAGGGACGCATCTCACAGGTTAGGAAGACATTTTTTATAACATGAATAGGTTAGCCAAATTAATCATGAGTAGGTAACTAGATCCAATATTTGGAACATTTTTTGTTCTTGTAATTAAGGGAGGTAGTGTATGATCAACACTGCTGGGGAGCCATGATTTAATATATTGTTTTTTTTTTTTTAAATCCCGGAAACAGTGTTTCATGGTAAACAACTGATGATCCCTTAAATTAACTATTGTACTATTGCGAATTCGAGAGAGCAAGTTGATGCATTGATTGCAGATGATTAAATGACTTACTGACTAAATAGTTTTCCAACGAATGATGAAAAAATATAAAAATTAAATAAGTTTTTTTATATAGTTTTAAAGGTTAAAACACTTCGTTATCATTTATACATACAAGGTCGCCAATAAATCTCTTACAACCATGATAATTATATGTTCTAGATATATGGTTTTTTTTATTAATCATGACAGACAACTGCGTTTTATATAATAGATGTCACTTATACGGCATAATCACGTTGACACACCGGTTCCCGCTGGATCACCGAAGTTAAGCAACGTTGAATCTGCTCAGTACTAAATGAGTGATCACTTGGGACTTCCAGGTGCTGTATGTGGTCTCTACTTATTTCGGCATTGTCGTCCTGGTCGTCCTAGACTTATCCTTGCCACTAGACCCACACAGTGCCGATTCAGGAGAGGTGTGTGTGTAGATTACGCAACCCTTGCCTCACAATTACCAGCGCAGCTGATCCTACAGGGGTATCCTTTGTCTTTCGAGACTGAACAGAGGCATGGGTGGCATATATACATATTCTAGTCTATGTAAATACATATTTTCCCAAAATGAGGCAGGATCTAAAACCATTAAAATACTTATAATTTGAAGTAATATTTTATTTCCTGTTTGAAGATATTATGTTGGTGCAAAAATAATGTCGTTTTTTTTATCATTCATATATATATATATATATATATATATATATATATATATATATATATATATATATATATATATATACATATATATATATACATATATATACATATATATGTATGTATATATATATATATATATATATATATACTAGCAAAAGTACCTGTCGTTGACTGGGTTAAAAAACAGCCTACAGAAAATGGACTCTGATTTATGAAAGTATGATAGGTTATGAAAAGGAAGGGTTGTAAAGAGATAGCTTCGAATTTGGGGGTATCAAAACCAAAGCAAAATATGATGAAAGTAAAAAATAAAATAGATAAACCCCATAATTTATTATATCATACCTGTTTACACTGAAACACTTATCACAATATTCTGTGGATCTATATTTAAAAAACCTTGTTAAACTTTGTGACATATTTCTATTCTATGGCGGTCAGGTGCGAACGAACACCCCATAATTTTATTATACCATATTTCTTCAAACTGAAACATAATTATCAAAGCATACTTACGCAGATAGATATGAAAAGTCTTTATTAAAGTTTGTGCCTATTTCCATTCTATGGAGGCCAGGCGCGAACGCAGAACCCACAATTTTATTATACCATCCCTATTTAAGTTAACACATACTTATCAAAGTATTCTTATGTACATCTGTATCAAAAACACTTGTAAACTTTTTTTTTAATTTTTTAATTCTTATTTCCATACTTTGTGGACCAGGCGCGAACGCACACCCCACGATTTTAATGAAGCACCGTTCTTTCAAAACAAAAAACATTAACGTGAATTAAGATTAAAGTTAAGGTGTTATTGTGGACCCTCACCCCTTTTAAAAAACCTTGTTAAACTTTGTGACATATTTACATTATATGGAGATCAGGCGCGAACGAACACCCAATAATTTTAGTATACAATATTTCTTCAAACTGAAACATAATTATCAAAGTATACTTACGCAAATAGATATGAAAAGTCTTTGTTAAAGTGTGTGCCATATTTCCATGGAGTATAGGCGCGAACGCAGACCCCACAATTTTATTATACCATCCCTATTTAAGTTGAAACATACTTATCAAAGTATTCTTATGTATATCTATATCAAAAACCTTTGTAAACATTTTTTTTTCAGTTTTTATTTCCATACATTCGGGGCCAGGCGCGAACGCATATCTCACAATTTTTATGAACCACCGTTCTGCCAGGTCAAACATACCAATTCCTGATACTTGATACATGTATCATTATATGTAATCAGTTTTTTAAAATAGTCAACCATATGGGAGCCTATTCGTAACCAGACACACACACACACACACACACACAAACACACATACACAGACGTTCAGCTTTATATTATATATATATATATATATACACACATCAAAAAATGACATTATTTTTCATTATAGAGATTCGCTACCTGGTCCATATTGTAGCTAATGAGGTTCTGCGACTGGTATGAGCTTGATCTTTAAACCTTAGTCATGGTCGAAGGTTTGACGGAATTTCAACTTCCTATTTTTTTTCAAATATCTATATGTATATATGATAATCATTAATATGACGAATCGGCATGCACCATTTCAGACTAAATAGATAATAGTTTTTGAAATAGCAACGTTCCCATGACATAATTTCTTAAATACATTATAGCGAACTAAGGTTTAGATATGACTTTTATTCACACCGTAAAGATGAACCAAAAATCATATTTAAACCTTACTTCGCTATATGTATGTACGAGTGGCGTGCAATAAGTTATGCCCCTGACCCACTTCCCATAGTAGTAGAGCAACGAAACTTGGCACAGTTATTAGTCTTTCTCTGCATAGGAACCACCCAGAGTTATGCATTTTCTCCCATCGTTTGATGCAGCTCTGGAGACCGTTTTTGTAGAACACCCCAGGTTGGTCATCCAACCACGACGTAACTTCAGAAATCAAGGCTGCATCATCTGGGAAACGATTTCTTTTTAAAAACAACTTCATAGCTGGGAAGAGGTGAAAGTCAGAGGGTGCAAGGTCAGGAGAGTAGGGAGAATGGGGGTGGATTTCATAACCACATACCCGTGCTTCTGATCTGGCAATATGCGAGTTGTGGACCGGAGTGTTTTCCTGCAGGAGGAGGGTACCTTTGCTGATCTGGCCCCGCCTCTTGATTTTGATAGCTTCCCTTAATTTCCTCAAAAGTGAAGCATAATAGGCTCCTGTAATTGTGGTACACTTTACCAGGAAATCTGTCATCAATACTCCGTCCTGGTTCCAGAAGACTGTGAGCATGACCTTGCCAGTGGAGGGCTGCACTCTTGCCTTCTTTGGAGGTGGTGAGTCCAAGTGCTTCCACTGCATTGACTGGGCTTTGGTCTCTGGATCAGAGTGATGGACTCAGGTTTCATTCTGTGTAATCAGTCTTTTGAAAAACTTTGACTCATCTTCTTGGCACATCTCTAAATTCATCCTCAAGCACTCGACGCGTTTTCACTTCTGGAATGGTGTGAGCAACCTGGTCATCCATCTGGCAGACACCTTATGCATATGCACATGGTCATGAATGATAGTTTCCACAGACCCTGTACTAATCTTGACATCTTGGGTTATTTGGCGAATAGTAATGCGCCGATCTTCCAAAATGGCAGCCTCAACTTGACCCACAGATGCCTCATCAATGGCAGAAGGGGGTCGACCAGGTCTGGGAGCTGTTTCCACACACTTCCGGTCATGTTTGAATTTACGATGCCAGCGTTTTACAAGGTCATATGATGACCTAAGTTTCTTTCATTTCATCAAAAGTCTCCTGTGGTATTCGTCCTTTCAAATACAAAAACCGGATCACTGCTCGACATTCAACAGGCTCCATTTCACACCTGACTCAGTTTAAACACCTGTAAAACAGAAACCACAATTAGTTCAGAGCTGTAATTTGCCACACAATCTCTAGAGATATAAATTATTGCGCATGCAAAATTTCAGCTAGATCAGTCAACTGGAAGTGGGTCAGGGACATTACTTATTGCACGCCCCTCGTAATCTCACGACCAACTTATGTTCTTGTTGTCTTTAATATCATTACCACAAATTCGTACTTCTCCGATTGTTTATAAAAGCGCTCTGAAAATAAACTCCTTTTTTATATTCGGGTGATTAATATTTTTTAATTAGTCTTTCGTTTGTTACCTTATCGATTTAACACGAGCACAGATGTTTGTCTGCTTGATTTGGTTTATATTTGGCTTAATTAGGAATGAATGAATGACACAACCACCACCATCACCACTCGTTTCTTCTTCTTCTTCTTCTTCTTCTTCTTCTTCTTCTTCTTCTTCTTCTTCTTCTTCTTCTTCTGAACTACTTATCAAGGTTTATAAATAACTTTAAGTGCAATTGTTCTACATTTACGTAAGCTGTGTTTTATATGGGCAATGATACTTCCTGTCATTGTTTTGACATAACTTTTATTATTATTATTATTATTATTATTATTATTATTATTATTATTATTATTATTATTGTTATCATTATCAGTATCATTATTATTATAAAACTTAAAACCACTAAACTAGTTTTAAAACAGATCCTTTGTTCGATAAAATGCATGCCCATTGGCTGATAGGAAGAGGCGCGGTGGATACTAGAAAGCTGATTAGCTAACTAAAATCCTCAACAGAAGAGGACCATATAAAAACGATAAACAACCACATAATTCGCGCATAAGCCTGACGAATCCTAGAGTGGATGAAATGCCGAATATTCAGTGTAGCTTAATCGCCATATATATTTTATAAATTACTATATATATATATATATATATATATATATATATATATATATATATATATATATTCAATGTAAAAAAAATAAAAATTTATAAAAACCATTTTATTAGAGACAAAATTTCATTGGCGTGGAGACCAAAAAAAAGGTGTTAGTAATGCCCTCGCAACCCTTTCTTGATGATGGTAGACCGCCCACTGTTTTCAGATTTAATTGGGGCCCTGAAATAAGGGGGTCGATCTCTAAATTGAGCTGAATTCTAGAAAGAAAACAAATTTAAAAATGTTGAGGAAGTTTGTGGGGTATGATATATTACTTCAAGATGAGATCAATTAGTGGGGTGTCTAGAAACGAAAAGAAAAGCTGGAGTGTGTCCTCCGATTGATCTTCACTCCAGACCTGAAATGGAAGACATACATCAAATATGTCGCTATGATCACTAGGAAAAATAGATGGGTCATTCTATCGCCCCAGAAAGTACCTCACTCCTGATACAACCCCTATCTGGGGAGGTACTGCTCAGGACACTCTTACCTGTCTTGACACGGTACAAAATCGATTTCAAGATCTAGATGAAGCATGTCCTCTTTTCTCCCCTACAGATACTTTCTCACAGAAGAGGCGTTGTTAGCCTTTCTCTACTCTACCGTTATTTTCATGGCATGTGCTCGGTTGAGCTCCAATCTATGGTTCCTGTTTAAAACATTCACAGCAAAAACTCATCTAGCTTTTTGTAAAAACTTTTGATTCATTATCGATACTCTGACTGTTCGACAGATCTTGCTTGCTAGGACCCTTGATGATGACGTCATTTTTTAACTCACAGGTCTTAATAACATATATTACGACGGCCACGGTATTATCCTCGTATCACATCGACGGATTGAGTTTGGAGACTGCGTGGTATCCTTCCAAGATAAATACAATTTGTGAGAGATCGACAACAAAAAATTTAAAGTAGGGAATGGGTATCCTCGAAGATTTCCGTTGTTCAGAAAGAGGGAAACTGATTCACTTGACTAGCTAAGAGGTTAAACATACTAGATGTGCTATGAACCAAGCAGACGAGAAACCACGTGCGCCATGCTCTGGCTGGGAACACGTATTCATATTTGATTCCTTTTCGTACATATGTCGGGTACCTTAGCCTCGGTAGGATCATGTTGGATGACAATTGCGTATTTGGAGATTACCAGGAACCACGTTGCCAATTAACATAAATGATAAAATGGGGGTTATAAATCGCTAAAGAAACAAAATGAAGGATATTCGACGGTAGTGTGTAACGTTGTCGCGGACCAACACACGTTGTGTCCAGTTTCAATCGCAAAGAAAACCAAGACAAAGAATAGGAAATAACTCCAACTCGCTTGTTTTTTTTGTAGCAACAACGTTTATTTCCTCATTCTCTCTTTACCGCTGTGACGTCCCTCGCGCGATTGTCTTCTCGAGCATTCTTCGCGCCTCGCACGTGATCATGACCGTTATCCATGTCTTTTACTTGATCGTGAACGTTATCCACGTCTCTCCCGAGATATTTCGTCCCCCATGTTATCTAGAACGTTCTCTATATATCTCACGAGTTCTGGAGCGTTATCACTTCTCCAACAAGATCTCGGACGTTATCTCGTCTCTCACTTTTTATAGTCCTGGAAATGAATAAAACACTGTGACAATAGAAGGGGCACCAGTTAGCAAATGCATACTTACCAATGTTTTGTAAATGCAAATAAAATCAAAGAAAATATCATTAAATAATAAAACATTTATATATTATTTTTTATTGGAATCCTTTGAGTTGAGTAATTTGTGTATTTATTTGTGTATTTATTTGTTTATTTATTTGTGTATTTATTTGTTTATTTATTTGTTTATTTATTTGTTTATTTATTTGTGTATTTATTTGTTTATTTATTTGTTTATTTATTTGTTTATTTACGGACTGTTATTCTCGTCTTTATAGTTGTTGTTTCATCACCTTTCGGCTAGTTCATCTTCTGAAAAAAAAAAATCCAACCCTGATCGCCGTTCAGGGCCCGTGGTGCAGTGGATAGAGGCGTTGAATCTCTATGGTTTCAGGTGAGTATTGTCTTAAGATAGCGGTTTCAATCTTACCCAAAGCAGACCAGAAGTTTAGTCGGCCGAAAACGTGGTGAGACAACGACAACTATGTCAGGTAGTAATTACTGGGGATACAGTTACAAGATTCAGCATCCTTATCCTGTCGCGGTTAATCATCTGAAAAAGGCCAGGGAATGAGTTGGCTAAAAGATGAGGACACCAGTTTGCAAATAAATGAATAAATAAATAAAACATTTATATAACTATAAGTATATATGAACACAAAAAGCATTTTTAGTAACGAAATTTTCGTTTGGTAAAGTTTATGAAAAACTCGTGTTTTCCTGAAAAAAACATATTCAGTGAATAAGCAGACATGAGAACTTGAGCTCTCTATATTTTTTCAGTGTCAATATGTATGTGTGAATCTGTATGTGTGAATATGTATGTGTGCATATGTATGTGTGAATATGTATGTATGCATATGTATGTGTGAATATGTATGTGTGCATATGTATGTGTGCATATGTATGTGTGAATATGTATGTGTGCATATGTATGTGTGAATATGTATGTGTGCATATGCATGTGTGCATATGTATGTGTGCATATGTATGTGTGAATATGTATGTGTGCATATGTATGTGTGAATACGTATGTGTGAATATGTATGTGTGAATATGTATGTGTGCATATGTATGTGAGCATATGTATGTGTGAATATGTATGTGAGCATATGTATGTGTGAATATGTATGTGTGCATATGTATGTGTGCATATGTATGTGTGAATATGTATGTGTGCATATGTATGTGTGAATATGTATGTGTGAATATGTATGTGTGAATATGCATGTGTGCATATGTATGTGTGAATATGTATGTGTGAATATGTATGTGTGCATATGTATGTGTGAATATGTATGTGTGCATATGTATGCGTGAATATGTATGTGTGAATAAAATACAATGCATGTGAGTAAATGGCTATGTAAGTACTAGACGAGGTTGCATTGCGTATGTATACATGGGTTTATTTAGTTGTGTTAGTGCGAGTGCGTGGGTAACAATTTGTTTCTATTCAGCTGACCTCTTATTAATTCGTATGGTTACGCAAAATGATCGATGATCATACGTGAGTTCTAAAATTTTCTTCACTTCGCCACCTTCGACCAAAAGCGTTAAGGACCTGTTCAAATGTGCGCCGGGTTGGATCTATTAAAGATAAATATTTTTTTTAGTTTGTTATTGAGCTTTTCAATCTCGAATCTGATTGCTATATTTCGGGTTTCAACCGTGCAGGGAGTCTTTCTTATGTGCCGAAAGTTCTGATTCAGCAACATGAAATGAGGAGCAGAGCATGTCCAAACGAATTGTAGAAAAAAGAGGTTGGCTATTCAAGCTAGACGGTTTTTGGCATTCGCTAGAATCGCATTTCTCTTCGTCACACAAAGAAGCTCCTTACTTGTATCCACCATTTTTTTTTTCAAATGCTGAAGAATGTAATCTTTTTCTGACTTTCTGATCTTAATGTGAAGGCCAACATTGAAGTCTATCTAAAAGATGTGAACTGTAACAGAACCTTTGTAAACTCTAGTGTACCAAAACCTTATATTATTTTAATGAATACTAGCAAGGTGATACGACGTTGGCCGGAATTGAATGATGGTCAACGAATGTTTCACACTCCCATATTTTTGTCATTGAAATCACCCATTTTTCAATCAAATCGAGCGATGCACCGGCAAGAAGCTTCACATGTCTCTCGCAGTGATTAAGTTCACAATACATTGTAGTCTACATTGCACTGTAGAGAATCTATTGTCAATTTTATAAAATTATTTTTATATATAATGGCATGCATTAAAGTTTAAAATACAAAAATCAAGTATCATGGTTCAGTTGCGCTCTAAACAGAAGCATTCATTTCGAACGCGCCCTTTTCATATCAAAGAACCTACTGTTGATTTTATATGTCTCGCATTACTGCTTGTGCGGTGATAATGGCTTTAATTTAAGTTTAAAATAAAATAAAAACTCAAGTATCCTTGTGAAATTGTGCTTTAAACCGAAACATTTATGCACCCGTCATATCAAAGAATCTACTGTTGATTTTATATGTTGGGTCTTTCGGCCTGTGTGGTAATAACACTTTACAAATGCACTTGTGATGTTAGGCTGTGTAAGGTGTTAACTTTGGTCAAAATCACCTGTTCATTTTTTTATCGAATTATTTCGATTATTGATTATCGATACTTATCAAAGACATTCCAACAGAAACCCTATCTAAAAACACTGCCAGTTACGTAAAGTACCTTCGTTTAGAATTTTATAAAAATCGACCGAGCCATTTTCAAGTCCATAGGGAACGAATTCACAGACACACAGTCACACAAAGCTACTTTTACATAATAGTAAAGATATACATTAAAACAAGGTGATATGAAAGACTTATATCATGCGTTTTTTTTTTTTGTTTTTTTGTTTTTTTTTTTTTTTTTATTAAATCAAGTCTCCTTTGACTTTAATTCGTTAAACTTAAAGATAACCTAATCCCCGGCCTGACATTTTAGAGGCGAATCATCGTGCAGGGACAATGTCTATTGTCGAACCGCTTTAACACAACAGCGTGCAAGATAAAGTCAACAAAAGTCATGAGGTAAGTATGGAATTTGACGTCGACAATAATTAAAAAGAAATAACGAAACGAGTCAATATGGCCGCGCTATTCCTTACAACAATGAAAAAGAGCGACACATGATTGTGATGCTACCGATTCACCCACCTACCCTCGCAAGAGAAGAAATCCACAGCGTTGGAGTTGGCATCTTCTGTCGAGCGGGGTTGAACGTGGTGGTATCACAAAATTACAGCATTTACTTTTTTTTTTACTCAATGTTTAACACTTGTCGCTCATATAATCCCTAACTATGATGCCTTCCAACGAACGTAGAGTTAGACACAAGGTCAATTTTAATGTGGGAAATGCCAGCTCCCCAAATAGATACATTCTGGATTTATTAATTACTATAGATTTAGATTGGTGTAATTAATATTACACCAATCTAAAAGTATTTCGCCTCCTGAGGAGATGAAAGATAATATCAGAACAGATACTACAAGTTGATCCAAAGCGAAAGACCAAGGAAAGTTGTTCATATAGTCGATCAGTTATATTAAAGTGTAGTATCAGAACAGATGCTACTCTCTGTTCCTTTACAAACAGGTAAGGAAGTGGTTCGCATAGGTGACCCGTTGTAAGTTTTAAAATAAAGCTCTTGTGTTGTTTTCTTTAGGACGACAAATTTATCGTTCCACTCTGTACGATACTAATATGGCGCGAACTTGTAAGGCAAATCCTATTGAACCCTTTCTTTCGAATGAAGATAAACGCGGGAGAAGTATCAGAGAAAATAGGGTACTAATGCAGTTTTGTTACTGCGATAAATCTGAACTTTCACGAGCGTTTCCGGGCAGATAACGGAAAGAACCGGAATGTGTCGATGCAGAAACGCCTGAAGATAGAAAAAAAAAAGGTTACTTATCTCTTAAAGAGATAACTAAAACATCATTGTTAATGTTAAGCCTTTATATTAACAAGAAAACGAAAATATAATAAAACAATAAAATATGAAAGTTTTTCTTTTTTTTTCTTTGTATATGTGTTGTTTTACGTAACAAAACAAACAGTAATAAGACTTTTTTTAGATTTATTTTTTTGGGGGACTATTGTTATTATTGAGGGAGGAACATGGTTATAATCTTTGCTTTTTTGTGTGTGGAGGGGAATTTTTGTTTCTTTTAACGTGAACGAAAACGAAGAAAAACAAAAATGAGACTTTTTCGTATTACTTTTTTTGCAGATTCAATAATTTTTGGTGTCATATTTATGATTTTTTTATGTAGAGGCCACGATGGTTGCTCCTCAGATAGGAGTTTTTCACTTAGCTGCGATGAATTCATTTTGTTAATCTATATAATTATAAAACTCAAATGACCTTGTAACCGGTGTTGTAACCCAACATCCGGTTTACAACTTCCGGTTGCGCATGCGTACATATACAAACAATGAACGCAGCAATAAAACGTATTGTTTTACTGTGTAAGTTTTAAGCGTACCAATTGTTTGGTGTTTTTTTTTTCACGTTTAAATTATCCAAATAAACAATTGTTAATACTTTCTGCATTTTTTACATCGTTCATTTCTGTATTACGTTTAAGTTATTTCAACGCAATTTTCTTACAAATAAATCTACTTTAACCCGTTGACAACCATAAGAACATTTTACAACGGCGATTTACCCACCGCCTTCATTTTTTTTTAAATTTATTCTCCATTTTTTAATACACCTTTCTTAAAAAACATTCATACATTTTTTTCTACACTACCAACATAAATAAATAACCCCGAAAATATGTTTTTATTTGCGTTACAAATAAATAATCAACGCGACAATAAAACGTTTTGTTTTACTGTGTACGTTTTCAGTGTCCCAATTGTTTTTTTTTTTGTTTTTTTTTCGCGTTTAAATTAAAAGATATATCAAAATTTGGATTTAACTTTAAGTATTATGGTATCTGTTCAGTGCACATTTACCTATAAGTATGGCAAACCACTTATAATTCAATGGCTGTAAGTTTTGTTTTTTCAAAAATAAACAATTATAAACAGAACGACTCATAGAAATCTATTTATATTCTTTTTCATTTTAATACACTTTCATAGAAATGTGGCTGTTACGTCCCAAAAAAACTATTTTCTTTACGTCACAAGCTCATGCATTAATTCCATAGCTAATATAACATACTGACCCAATGGGTCACGGGTAGTCTAGTTTCTTATAAACTTTGGCAAAAGAATTATTGAATTAAAAATGATTTGAATTGTTTTCTTGTGTGCTAGCTTGAATTTGATTGGTTAAGCGGCTCGGCCTTTTCCGATTCTTTCCGTTATCTGCCCGGAAACGCTCGTGGAAGTTTACAGCGATAACAAAATTGGATAAGTACCGAAAATAGAGACAGTTAGAAAAGTAAAGAGAAATACGGTGAATAACATTTGAATATCGAATATAGGCGAAGTTGAAAGCTGAATACTGTGAGTTTAGTAACGAACAATTGATTTTCGGATGATTAATTATCACTCCAGATAGTAGATATACATAGATAAGGAGCGTTTAAGGGGGGGGGTAAAGTAATGATGCGACAAGGTGAGGGAGGAGTCAGAAGGCCAGGTGGCATGATAGTAGGATGGCGTTGAAGTTAGTTCGTTCACTCTGTGAGTATTTAATAACTCTTTCCATTTCTATCAAAAACGTATCTGTATATAAAATTAAAACTAAAACAACGTTTATCCGAATAAAAAAAATGCTGTCATCTTTGCATTAATACCGTAGTACCTTTAACGTACGTGTGTCATGGTTTCCAGATCATAAATTATTCGATCAGGAGATCCTATTTATTAAAAAGTAGGATAGATGGTAATAACATATTACGAACATTAAATTAGTATATAGATACGCTAATTTAATGTTCGTGGTATATTATTACCTTTTAACTCCTTTTTAATAAATAGAATCTCCCGATCACCTAAGATGCAATGTAAACAAATGTATATAATTTTTTAAAAAATGATGTCGCTTTTGAGTCGTGCATGAAACTTAAACGTCTTGGTCTTCTGGCTAGGATCCAAGGGTAGCATCTCTTCTGGCTAAAGACGGTATAATGAATCGTGGGGTTTCTATTCGCGTCGGGCGTCCATACAATGGAAATATGTCACAGACTCCTATAAGGATATTGGAGATGAACCGTGACTACCAGATATATTCTAACACTACATTAATCAGATTGCTTAGATAAATACCTTTACAGTTTTAACAAAAGGGCCGCATTATATCGCGAGGTCTCCAATTCTATGCTGAGCGTCAACAGAATGTCCGGTAGCAATATATTGCATATGAAAGATTCCGCTATGGAATTTCCACAGGTCTTGCTAGTTTATAATAATCAACTGACATAAACGATAAAGATACATCTGAGAAAAAAAGTTCCAAGGTGAAATAACCAAAGGTTCGAGGAGATAGAAACAACAACTAAACGACACGGGAAACCAATATGGCGATTGATCGGAATGACTGGCACGGGAATTAGGTTGCAAGCAAAAGTCCTCCGTTGTGACTATTCGCCGAGTAGAAGCAACCCCCACGTTTCTAACTCCCCTCTGGGTTTTTTAGACACATGGTATTTCTTTTCGTCTTCTTTCCTTCCCAACGTCGTCAAGTAAATACATATTATAATTCTTACAGTACTCCCATCCACCACCCCCATGCTCTTTATATTTCCCTTCCTTTCTTTACATACTACTAAGTACAGAATCGACTTCGCAATCTAGTGGCCGGTGATCTATTCTGTTCTTTACAGATTCTTTTTACAGAAGAGCGTTGCTACTCTCTCTCTCTCTCTCTCTCTCTCTCTCTCTCTCTCTCTCTCTCTCTCTCTGTGTATATCTATTTACTTTACTCTGCCGTTATTTCAACGGAAGGTGTTCGACTGAGCTCCAATCTTTGGTTCCTTCTCCGAGGACAGGCATAGTAAGAACTGCTATTGCTCAGGCGGAACTTCCATAAACAGAGCTTCTTTGTAAGGACTTTATTATCTTCAGAACACTTTCTTATAGAACTACTTCTCTACTGGTTACAACTTGGTCGCCTTCAAATCCAATATCAACAGATTTTTATCCTACGCTGCCAAAAAATAATTCCATTAATCAAATTTCGTACTCCCATAGTGCTCCTATAAATCAGTTTTAATTAGGAGAGTAGAAAGTGGGCATTGGGTTTACTTTTGATAGTCTTGTAACTGTCGGTTCCCTTAATTTGTTCTTTATTATTCACATACCATGAGCGATATTTCTGACAAAGGGGAAAGAATTGCTGTTTCCTGAGTTGTCATCTATTCATCTAACATTTATCGTGGGATAGTTTTTATCTTGGACTGGTAATTTTTCTTTTAGCTCTTTACAAGCAAGCAACTTCATGCCTTATCTGGAATGGTTTCCCTTAAAAAAAAACTTTTGCATACAATCAATGCAATCTCATCAACCCTATCCTTGAGTGACTCTTGGCCTTTATAAATGGTGACCCAATAGTAAAAATAAAAACGTTTTTTTTTGGGGGGGGGAGCGTTAAACTAAAAGTCTACAAAGAAGTAACATGTATTGTGTCAAGAGTTGATGTCATTGTCGCAATTTGAATGACAGCAGAGAAAACTGGCCAAGGAGCGCTTTCATCGCGGTTATACACATCAAACAGCGGACATTTTTAAACGTCAAGAAGACGACAGTAGCTGACTTCCAATGACGTCTTCTAATGAACTGTGCAGCACATAAACAAGGTGTTCCAAGTACAAATGAATGAATGAGCTGTCCAATATAGACAAGTTGTTTAAAGTTCATGCGTCTCCGACAATGTCTGGCGTGTACTATTTGTTGGGCATGTCTTCGTCATGGTAGATGGAGATCTATAAGCGCATGCGCAAAGACGCTGTACTGCAAGAATCATTTATTATAAGTGATTCAGACATGTTTAAATTACAAGAGGAAAAGCCAACGGTTAGAGTGTTTGGATATTATTGCTAGGAATGGGAGCGGAAGGAATAGAAAAGAATTTAATTGATGACGCTTTTAATGGTAACAACAATTTTAAAAAAAATCTTACTGCGCATCTCCACAACGGCATCTGCACAAAGGCATCTGCACAGAGGCATCTGCACAGAGGCATCTGAAGTTTCCTAAAAGGGTTTCCACTCTTTTTACCCTCTTTACATAAAAGTGAATTTAATTTGGACCTGCTAATAATAATAATAATGATCGATTGATTGGTTCAGGAGTGACATACAAAGATATTATCATACATACATATGAAAATACATGTCTTTATATATATATATATATATATATATATATATATATATATATATATATATATATATATATATATATATATATATATATATATATATCAGAGAGTAAAGTTTACAAAATGAGTGATTTGGGAAACACAAATAACAATAAATGTAATTTCTAATCAACTTCACATTGATTTTACAAAATTTATATTTTCCAATATATACATATACTAGGGGGGGCGGGCGTTGCTCGGCGTTGCCCTGGTTTTTAGAGGCGTGTGTGATTGAGGGGTGGTAAAATGAAAACAAAGCGAAGTCATAACCCTGTTTAAATATTATGAAAATAAACAATGTTAATACTAATTTTTTTTTAAATCGTGTAAAAAAAACAATTTAAAAAAAAATGAATGTGATGCAATACGAACAGTCCGGCGGTGCCCGTGTGTTAGAAAAATGCCAAAAAAGTTTGAAGGGGGGGGCTCGCATTCGAATCATTGAGGAGAAAACGCCCGAAGTTTTGTTTTGGTTTAGTTTCAGTAGTCACATCACACTCGAATTCTAAATGAATATTTTGTTTTCTCGAATTCTAAATGAATTTATTTGTTTTAATTATAATTTAAGTGTAATGCAAGTGAATTCATGATCTTGTTGCGTTGTAATATTTGTGTAAAAATAAATGTTGAGTTGAAAGTACTACTAAATAAAGGACATAGTTAGATTTCACGGTTAGAGTCGTTAAGATCGGGAGTAAAATCCGGTTAGTCTCTCAGATTGCGTCTTACACTAATGAAAAAAAAAAGCAAAAAGAAAACAATAATAGTAATCGCGTATTCGCGTTTTTTTTTGTTTTTTTTTAATTTTATTTTATTATGGAAAAAAACAGAAAGCGTAAATCAGGGAAAAAAGATTTTTTTTTAATTTTTTAACGGCGTAAGTAACCTTGTACGACTCCAAACCGGTGTGTTTCCTCGTACTGTTCCTTGTGAACGCATCCGCTGCGGTGTAAATGGGGAGAGTGGAAAGGAGGAATCTAATAGAGAGAAAAGATGTTGCAACTTCTAAGCGATTTTAGCAGTGGAATCTCACCGGAAAAATATAGGAATGTACCATTGTCGAGGAACTGTAGAGGTAATAGGCCTATAGCAAACCTCAGATAATTTGCTAAAGTCTGTACGCATTACATTTGCATGTAATCTCATGATTTTTAATCCTATTAAGGTCAACGTCGGAGGGAAAAAATGAGTTCATTTTATTTATATAGTAAGAAAGATAAGAAGATAAGAAGAATAGAAAGAATAGAAGACAGAAGAATATATATATATATATATATATATATATATATATATATATATATATATATATATATATATATATATATATTTATACTCCTATGAATTTGTTATTTTTGTGTGGGCATTGATATTCATATTAAAATCCTGCAAAACTGCGATGCATGACGCTGCAGTCACATCCTTTGGAACCAAGCGGCCGCCTTGTGAAGACTGGATGGCTGAGAATGCAGAAATCTTAGAACCTCTACTACTGTCTAAAAACGATGCTCACAAGAACTATGTGAGCAGGCCGACACTCAGCATCCTATCCAAGCTGAAAGAGGCTCGCAGTCAATTCCAGAAAGTTGCTCGGCACTGTGCAAACAACTACTGGACCAACCTATGCGATGAAATTCATACTGCTGCTGACAGCGGTAAACTACGTGTGATGTACCGTGGACTCCACAAGGCTACTGGACCGAGCGCAAAGAAAGTTTGCCCTTTAAAATCTACTACCGGGAAGCTCATCACTGATCCTACGAAGCAGTTTGAACGCTGAGTGGAGCACTACTCTGTACTATATGGCGAACCGCGCAACATCACAGTCACAGCTTTAAATTCCACTCCGAACTTCGACATCCTAATCGAACTGGACAACATTCCAACTATGTCAGAACTCGAAGTAGCTCTCCAACACACGAATGTAGGGAAGGCTCCAGGTACCGAGGAGATTCCAGCAGACCAGCTCAAGTGCGATAAGTTCCTGCTCCCGCACTTGTACGACTTCCTCTGCACCAGTTGGCGCAACGGAAAATTTTCAACAGCTATGAAAGATGCTAAAATTGTCACTTTATTCAAGAAAGGAGACAAAGGAGATTGCAATAACTACATCTTTACTCAGTGTCACCGGCAAAGTTTTTGTCAAAGTGCTCCTTCCAAGGCTCCAGCAGATTGCAAACCGCGTTTATCCAGAATCGCAATGCGGCTTCCGCAGCGGGCGCTCAACCACGGAGATGATATTTTCAGTGCGTCAAATCCAGGAAAAATGCAAAGAACAACGTAGACCTCTCCATATCGCATTTGTGGACCTCACGAAAGCTTTTGACATGGTCAGTAGAGATGGTCTGTTTGCCATCCTACAAAAGTTGGGCTGTCCACCAAATCTTCTTAGTTTGATAAGATCGCTCCATGACAACATGACAGCCGCAGTCTTCTTCGAGGGTGACATGTCTGATAACTTTCCCGTGTGCAGTGGAGTCAAGCAAGGTTGTGTGTTGCCTCTCACACTGTTTGGTATCTTCTTCTCAGTTCTTCTGCACCACGCTTTTGGAAATCACGAGGACAGTGTGTTCCTTCATATTCGCTCTGATGGAGAACTTTTTAACTTGGCTCGCCTACGCGCCAAAACCAAGATTCGAAAAGTCCTAATACTTGATCTGCTGTTTGCAGACGATGCTTCATTGGTCTCGTGCTCTGCAAGTGGACTCCAGCGACTGCTTGACAAATTGAGCGCTGCTTGTACGGAGTTCGCACTGGTAATCAGTGTGAAGAAGACAGTTGTGATGCACCAGAGTGGCGCATCACCAATCACCATCAATGGCCACGAACTAGAGACTGTCGAGAACTTTGCGTATCTTGGATCCAACATCAACAAAGGAGTATCTATTGAACAGGAGCTACAAATAAGCATAGGTAGAGCAGCGTCTACTTTCAACCGACTACGTGAAAGAGCATGGTTTAATAAATACCTCACTTCTCGCACAAAATGCCGCATCTACGAATGCTGTGTTCTGAGTACCCTACTGTATGAAGCGGAGACTTGGACCACGTATGCTCGTCACGAGAAAAGACTGAACGTCTACCATCTCCGATGCTTGCGACATATTATGAGCATCAATTGGTGGGATATAATCACCAACGAAAAGGTGCTAAGACGTGCCGGCAGCCGCTCCTTGTTCCAGACACTCAAGATACGACGACCGCGCTGGCTTGGACACCTGCGAAGAATGCCCGATGGCCGTTTCCCTAAGAATATCCTCTACAGCGAACTGGCAAATGGATCAAGAAACCGCGGTTGCCCAGTGCTGCGCTTTAAAGACGTGGCCAAACGGGATCTGATCGCTCTTGGCATCGATGTGAATGTGTGGGAGGAGCTAGCCGAAGATAAACAGCATGGAGGCGTGCCTTGAGTAAGGATGGCGAAGGACTTGAGAACCTTTGGTTCGAGAGGCTGGCGCAGAGAAGAAAAAACTAGTGACTACGTTTACTGTTGCTTGCATTAATCTTTCGTAGATTGCTTGCCATTATTTATTATATATAATTGTTTAAAAAAATGTTGTCTACCAAACTTCTCCGTCAGTTTTTGGTCTACAGACATGAAACTTAATATATAGGATATTCGAGCTCACGTGAGACTTTAAATTTGGGTTTTAGCCGGGAAAATCGGTGCAGAAGTGTGAAAATTAAAAAACTGGAATTTGCCAGGCAAAGGTCGAATGACGGCATTACGAAAATGCGAGCTATTGGTTCGTGTTTTTATTTTTAGCCTTGCAACTAACATGTCTTCATAGTACAGTCATTAACGTCAAAGGAAAAAGTAAATCGAAAGCCAAACGTTTTGGTTTCGATTCTCGGTGGTGGCGCACGAGTCATTTTTTTTTTTTTTTTGTAACTTTTTAAATCATTACTAGATATTGAGTCTCATATAATATAATAATAAATAGGAAATCTGCATTAATCAAGATATATTTAAGCGTATTTTACGACCGGGCAATGCCGGGCGGCCTACTAGTATATATATATATATATATATATATATATATATATATATATATATATATATATATATATATATATATTACAATAGAAAAATCCGATCATGAAAAGTAATATGGTTAAGCTTAAACATGGAAATGTAAAGGATGAATTGTTAAAACTGGAAAAGAAAAGGACAAGATATTCTAGTAAAAAATATAATAAATTTATAACTTAAAATATTGCAGCATTAAGAATTGTATAATTTTAAATTTAATTTTTTTAAATTTAATGCTGCAATATTATAATGGTATAACATAAATCAATAAAGTTCCCCCCACTCCCTAAATACTAAACTTCTTTTTGGTTGACTGTATGTATTTAGGGAAGCTCGTTCTACCGTGGATATCTTAACGATCATCTCTGAACGCATACATCATGGATTATACAAGGTAGGTGAATCTAGAGCGGTAACTATCGACATATCCAAGGCCTTTGACAAGGTTTGACGTGAAGAGTTTATCATGAAAATTTACTCAAACGATATTACTGAACGAATACTTAATTGTTAATAAAAATGATTGTTTGACACGAGAGAAATCCAAGTTCTCCTCGATGACCGTCAATCTAAACAATGTGACTCTCGTCTTGGGGTAACTCTATGTCTTGACAAACTACTGGGACTGACTTTCACTTCTGATCTGAAATGGAGCACATATACCAAATATGTTGCTAAGATCGCTGGAAAAATGGTTGGATCACTCTGCCGTTCCAGAAGATATCTCACTGCCGATGCAATCCTCTATCTGTATAAGAGCTAGGTACGCCCTAAAACTGAGTACTGTTGCTACATCTGGACAGGAACAACTCGACGTACCCTATCCAGCCTTGATAAAATTCAAAACCGTCTTCGGAAACTAGTAAGTGATACCTTTTTCTCTTCCCTGCAACGTCTTTCCTACAAAAGAGACGTTGCGAGCCTGTCTCTGCTCTACCATTATTTTCATGGCATGTGCTCGACTGAACTCCAAACTATGATTTCCCCCTTTGCCAAACTTTCACAAAAAACACTTGACTATCTACAACCACTATAAACGATATCCCCCACTCTCTATCTGTGCCTAAATCTTAGCGCAGATTACATTAACAAAGCTTCTTTCTTAGAACTGCCCGCCTGTGGAACCCCGTTCCGCTAGTCTGCTTCCCGGTTGAATACAACATAGTAGCCTTCAAATCCAATGTAAACAAGTTCTTGTTAAGCTGTCCCCATAAATAATCAATTCTACCCAATTTACACCATTAACGATAACTATACTACCACCTTACATTTATTAACCCTTGTCCTCGGGTGCCCTTCGGGCCTTGATAAGTTGTAACTCCCAAGTAAAAACAATAATAATAATGCGGATGTGGACGAAATGAGCATATTTTCTGATGACAATACTAATTGAGAGTGATCACAGAAAAAAAAAAACGCAAATTTGCATTTGAGCGTGTTTGGTCAGTTAAGAGTGTGAAACCATTGTAACGTCCTATTAAAATATGTATTTCTTTTAAGTGCCATAAAGCATCGAAAGTGCATTGAACACTGTATATGTGCGAATTAAAAAGTTAGTAACCTGATAAAAATACCGATACTTAGAACTATAGCCTATTCATTTATTAAATTTATTTCGTTATCGTATTTTATAAATATTTACAATATTGCGTTACTCTAATACTGTAGGCGGCCTTGATTGCAAATGGCTGCACGCTAAGTATTGACTTCTATCAGCGCTACAAAAAAAAACAAATTTACTACATATTAATTAGGTTTATTTGATTATTCCTTTTTTTATTGTAAACTGCAGGAGTAAAATAATTTCTTTTAAATTAATATATTTACATAAAACATATCGAGAGAAATTATATCTTATTTAATTGGAATTCATTATTGAGATGAGTATTATTTATTAATCTATTTTATTTATTGCGGACTATTATCCTCATCTTATCATTATCCAAAGGGGCCCGTAGCACAATGGATAGAGACGTTGAATCTCTACGGTTCCAGGTGAGCATTGCCTGAAGATAGCGTTTTCAATCCTACCCAAAGCCGGCCAGAGGCTTACTTGGCCAAAACGTGGTGAGACGACAACTATGGAAGGCAGTACTTGCTGAGGATACAGTTAGGAGATTCGGGGTTCCTATCCCGTCGCGGTTACCCCCTGATGAAGGCCAGAGGAATAGTTGGCCGAAACGTCGAGAAACAACAATAAAAAAATAAAGATGAGGATAATAATCTGCAATAAATAAAATAAATTAAGAAATGATATCCTTTCCTTTATTGTTATACTTGTTATTATTATTTTACATTTGACAATTTTCCTGGGATCTCCGTTTTCTCTTAACATCTTTGTACATAAACGTAAAAACATACCTTCCTTTCACCATCCTATACAAAACTAAGATGTGGAAAGCCATAGAAAGGCGCGTTTTTTCTCTTGACGTTAACTTTATCCGAAAAGGATTACTTCACAAGTAAAAACAGCTGATAAACATCAGTATATACAAGCCTATAAGGTAAGCTGTTTCTTTTAAAACACAACATCTTCTGTTGTTCGCTTGCTTCATGGCGAGTTTCTGCTACTGTTCTGGTAGTAATTCTTTCTTTCGAGATTTAGGACGTCATTTTTACGCTAACTGCGGTCCCTCTGAAATCATTACGTTGACACTCACTCACCTATGTCTACCAAGATGTCGGGAAATTGGTGGGGAGATGTTTCATTTTCAACATTTTCATTAATAATTTTTTTAATTAATTATTGTTTGCAGAAACATTAATAATATTTAAACATTTATTTTGTTTAATGTCGATTTTTGATAAATGAAACTTTTCTCTTTATGTGTTTTTCTTTCCCATGACTATATTGTTTACACATAGAATTTTTTTTTATTGATAAAATATTTGTTTAATTAAAAAATTGCAAAAGTTTAAATAAATAAATGTGACAAGATTTTTCTTCATCACTCCTATATTACCACAAAATTGATTACTGTTATTTAAATCAATAATACAACATAGAATGTTGAAATAGTTTAAATATAGTAAAGACGGACGCTTTGAAGATAAGCCATTAAATGTCCAATTAATGTTTCTGTTATTCATTTCTAAGTTTATTGTCTTATTTTTCCTATATACATGCAATAGGTTCATAGATATTAGTAGTAATTAATCAAAGTAATTCCTTTAAATTCAAAATGTTTTTTAAAAAGCTAACTTCACTTGTTAGAATTCTTACCCGTAAATATAAGCGAGTAGATGGGTGGCTGGTTAGATCTCTCTCTCTCTCTCTCTCTCTCTCTCTTTCTCTCTCTCTCTCTCTCTCACACACTCTCTCACTTCATTCCTCCCATTAATGTGATCCATATACAAAATGTTTCGCATTTGTGTTTAAATATTTCTTTTCTTCTCTTTAGGTAGATTAACTTGATTTTCAACAAATATATAAACATAGCTTCTCAAACACACACACACACACACACACACACGCCATTGCTCAGACGAACTGATTTCTTCTTCATCTGATTTCATAACCATCTTATTTAAAAGATAAACAAATTTATATCTAAATTACTAAAATGTTAATATCCATTTATAAAATAAGATAAATGCGCAAGGTTTTTGTCTTGTGTATGCAAGGAACTTATGAATACCAAGATGAAGATCTATCCATGCTGCTCCACAGTGGTGAATCATGGGCCCTTTACTCTTGCGAAGAGAACACACTCAACAGCTTCCACTTGCACAACCCCAGGAGAATCCTAAGAAGCATCTGGCGGGACCATATGTTTAATAAGAGTGTTCTCAACCAAAAACGACATGACAGGTGAAGGAACAATGAGAGTATCCCAAGTGATATTATTTGAGGTGAGCTCGTAACTAGCTCCAGAACCAACAGATAGACCTGCCCTACGCTATAAGGATGTCTACAAGCGAGACATATTGGCAAGAGCATCGATCAAATAGACTGGCAGTTCATGACTGCAGACTACAGCCGTCAAAAATCTGTAAAAACATGCTATAAGATTAGTTAGGAGAGTAAGGATCAACGATGGAGAAAAAGGGAAGAGCAAAGATGGTAGAAGGTTGCAATAGAGCTCTCGCAACCAGACACCACCTACACCTGTAGCAACTGCAATAGAACCTGCTGATCCAGGATAGGTTTTCACAGTTTCTAGAGATGCCATGAATTAATCTGCAATGAATTAATCTGGTGCGCAGAACAACATCGTCCACTGAGATAGACGGATGCTAACAATGAATGAAATACGCATCATTTATATTTTTGGTTTCATGTATTTCAAGTAGCAAACTGATCGTTAGCAGGCTAAGTCATATAATGTAAAAGTAAATATTTAAAAAATCCTATTAAAACAAATTAGTTAATTACGAAATTAATTTAAGTAAAATACACGATGGTGTACGATTCTAAAAAGAATACTTGGCGACTTTATACCATTTAAAAGTGTAATAACCCACAAAGGTAAAGAAAAACGTGACTTTCAGTCAATTCAAAGTACCACTAAGGAGTTACGAAGAAACCGAAAAGACGAGCAAAGAAAATAAAGTATCTACAAATATCGTGAAATTGAAAAATGCACTATTTTTCACCGATGACAAATTTTATGACAATTAGAATTTTATTACAACTTGTAACCCAGAATAATGTTAATATACATCAAATAGAAGTAAAAGAAAAAAATGCTTATTTCAATTCCTCCATTGACTAGGAACTTTATATTAATTCATCCGAGAAATTTTAAATGAAAAACAAAAAATTGTTTAATCATGTGGAATCTTAATAAATCGCTTTACGGTTTAAAACAAAGTGGTCTAAATTGACATCAATTATTATTTAATTGAACAAAAATTCACTGTCCAGTAGATGGCCGTATAAAAACAGTAATAAATTATTGACTTTGATCTTATGGGTTGAAGATTGATAGTTTCAAATTGTGATCGTTTCAAATAATTGATGGATGTTAAAATTGGATATAATAAAAAAAAAAATTCAATCGTGCTGGGCGCATAACCTCTTGAGTGTGGGGCTATTTTTTTGTAATAAAAAATGCAATTATCCTAAGCAAAAAATATTTTATGAACGATATTATTTTTCTACAAATATTTCCATGAGTGTAATGCCAGCCATTCTTGTAATAGAAAAATATTCCTAAAATGGGTAACAACAGAAATAATTAATTTATTTGTGGACTGTTACCCTCATCTTCATGGCTGTTGTTGTTTCACCGCGTTTCGGACAATTAATCATCTGGCCTTCTTCAGGTGAATAGCCGCGACGGGATAGAAATGCTGAGTCTCTTTAACTGTATCCTCAGATATTACTGCCTTCCATAGTTGTTGTTGTTTGACCACGTTTTTGGCCAACTAATCCTCTGGCCTGCTTTGGGTAGGATTGAAACCGCTATCTTCAGACAATGCTCACTTGGAACCGTAGAGATTTAACGTCTCTATCCATTGCATTCCTATCCCGTTGCAGTTATTCACCTAAAGAAGTCCAGATGAATAGTGGGCCGAAAATAGTAAAACAACAACAACAACAACAACTATGAAGATGAGGATAACAGTCTGCAAATAACAAATACAAAAATTACCATCTCAAAGGATTCCAATAAAAGAAATCAAAATAAAATTATAATATAGAAATAATTCAATCGTAGAGAAAATAAAATTATCCAATTGTTAATATTAGATGTAGTTGTCCCATGCAAAAAGTAGCAGTATCAATCACGTCATAGAAGTTTTGAATTGAAAAGAATTTCAGGTAAAGAATGGCAGTACTAATCTAGTCGTGATCAGCTGAGCGTTGTTCCCTTCTCGTGTCAAGAAGAAAGCTATGACTGAAAAATTCAAAGAGGTTAAGTGTATTTTAGACATCGATTCTATTACCTGATTCGTTCATTTTTAGCGCTCCTGGCTATAAATATAATTGTACAAATCTTTGATCATATCTATTATTGTGCCAAAAATATCGTAACATTTTGGTTTATTTGTTGAAAGGTGATAAACATTATATGAGTATTAAAGTTGATTACTAGAATGAAGTAAGTTTCATTACTTCCATGTGACTTAAGCAGTACCAGATACTCAGACATCTTGTAGTGCTCTCCCCCCCCCTCTCTCTCTCTCTCTCTCTCTCTCTCTCTCTCTCTCTTGCAAGCATCTGTCGTGACCGATAATGCTATAGAAGTGTAAATTACGGCGTCTTGGATCGATGTATTTTGAGGTTTTTTAGGTTTTCCGCCTCATCTCTCTCTTTCCTGGCATAAATTTTGGCTCGCCAAGCATCTCGATTCCAGAATAGTGTTGTCCATTGCTCACATCACACACCGGAATCCCTGAGATCCCGCTTTAGCACATCCTTGAATCTGAGACGCGGACGACAAACATTGTGAGGTAATCGTTCACATGATATTCGGTTTACATGGTCTGCCCATTGAAGTCTCATAAAATAAAGTCTTGAGGAAGTGAACCCGAACCTGTCCGTCTGAAGAATTCTTCGTTTGTCATATGTCCTCCCATGACACGCCAATGATTGATCGGAGACATCTTGTATGGAAGGCACTAATCCTGGACTCTTGAGGACGATATGCAGATCACGTCTCAGCCCCTTAGAGAAGGACACTCAACATACACGCTTCGTACACATGGACTTTCGTCTTGATGGTCAGATGCTTATTCTTCCAAACGCGCTGCGTGAGCCTCCCAACTGTGGTAGAGGCTAAGCCAAGTCGCGTGTTAAGCTCTGAGTCAAGAGTAATGTTTTTGGCGATGGTCGCACCAAGGTATTTGAATTTATCCACATTCTCTAGGGTTATATTATCTATTGTAAAATTAACACTCTCTAGTGATTCGGAGAGGATGACGGTTTTCTTAAGACTGATTGTTAGTCCGAAATGTCTTGTAGTGCTATAGTCGGTATATAATACTTATGAATATAAGTTACTGGTCGTTCTTTGCTCCATCTATTTTCATGGAAGGTGCTCAACTGAGCTCCAATCTTTAGTTTCTGCTCGTATGAGATTCGCAGCAAGAACTAGTCTCCTTACTTCTATGTACCTAATGAATAAACAAAGCTTGAAATGACGTCTCGCTTTTGAAACACATTAATACGACACTGCTTCCTTACTGCTTACCACTTGGTGATCTTCAATCCCAATGTGAACAAATGTCTGTCACAAACCGTTAAATAATTAATCAAACGCGGTTCATACAATCGATCACTATTAGCACCTACGGTGTGTTACTGCTCTTCTGGCTGACAATCATTCTATCTTTGGGTGGCTCTTGGCCTTCATAAGCCGATAGAATTAGAAAAAAAGTTTTGTTTTTTTAATTCAGACCAATACATAAATAACAGTTGACATACTGCCAATCAGTCACTCCTGCCAACCCTTCCATTTTACATTCGTAGTTATTGTCGCTAGAAGTTAACCTGCTTCAACAGCGCACTGACCCTGTTTCATATATAAATGTCATTTGATCAACATTCTGTGTTCAGCTTGTCTAATACGCCACAGACCAAAATAAACAAGGTTTCCCTGGTGATCCAATGCAATCAGTCAAGTACCAGTATAAAGTGAATAGTTAGAGACGCATTGTATAAGACTTGGTTTTTATTTTGTAAAGACTTGTCGTAGCGCAATGATATTTGTTAATCTGTTAGTGAATGCAATTCTACTAGTTACTTCTAAATTTATGGTTTTCTGTAAACCACGGATAAAACATGTTTGTCTTCTGTTTCTTGATTTTTTAGATCAGGACTGATTGATTATTGGTATTATTTAGATTCTTTTGACTATTGTTCTCATTTTGAGTGTTATTTTTGCAACGTTTTTGGTTGATGTAGCCTCCGTCCTTCTTCAGGTGTATCATGTCGAAGTAGGGAATCTTTCTGTCAAACTCGGGAATCTGTGCGGAATTTCGGATGGAACCTTAGTTTAATCAACGAGGTTAGCATACTCTCGTTCCGTCAGCCATGACATGGTAGAAGTCCTAATTCGCAACTCCCAAGATGAGAACAGTAATCTGAAGAATCCAAATAATATGGATGTTTGTTTTCTTGTTTTTGTTTTTTGTTTTGTTTTTGTTTTGTTTTTGTTTTGTTTTTCAGTACAAACTGTTGTACATGTATAACGTCAAACATTTACACAAAAAGAAGATCAAATATTATTTAAGTAAAAAAACTGTTTTGAACGTGATGATCTATTTTCAGAAAATACTATTAAAGATAATTTTTTGCTATTTTTAATAAATGTGACTATCAGACCGCCGCCGTTGCCCGGTCGTAAAATACGTATAAATATTATATCTTGATTAATGCAGAATTCATATTTATTATAAACAGAAATGCCGTAGGTATTAAACATAACATTAAATTTCTTTTAAAAAAATGAAGTAAAAAAAAAACGGAAAGAAACTGAGACATGTGCATGCGAGTATTATGTTTTTTTCTAAACAGTTCACTTCCTGTAAGTAAAAAATGCTCAAACTGAGATCAAAACTAAGCCCTGAAAACAGTGGATAAAGTACGATAACTATAAGGACAGCTTGACACGTTCTTTAAAAAGGTGTTTTTAAACCTGTTTATTCATAACATAAGTAATATGTGGTGGGAACGATTCACGCATGCGCATTCGTGAAACAGTTGATAAACAGACAAAATCCCGATAACCTTCATGTACCAATTTTTCAATTTTTACCCTTTAGTAACCTTTTTTTCCGGATGAAACCCGATTAAAAAGTTTTTCACGTGTCTGAATACCCTGTACACCAAATTTCAAGACTTTAGATCAAAGATTTGTTGAGTATATAGGTTGAGAAGTATTCTCACACACACATTCTCACTTTTATAGATATACTAGCAGGCCGCCCGGTAAAATACGCTTAAATATAATATTTTAATTATTACAGATTTCGTATTCATTATTGTATTATATTAGACCCAATATATAGTAATGATTTAAAAAGTTGTTTAAAAAATAAATGACTCGTGCACAACCATCGAGAATCGAAACCGAAACGTTTAGCTTACGATTTACTTTTTCCTTTGACGTTAATGCCTGAACTATGAAGACATGTTTGCTGTAAGGCTAAAAATTAAAACATGAACCAATAGCTATTACGTTACGCATGCATATTCGTAATACCGTCGTTCGACATTCACTTAGCAAACTCCATTTTTTTAATTTTCACACTTTTTCACCAATTTTCCTCGGCTAAAACTCAGATATAAAGTCTCACATGAGTTCGAATACTCTCTATATAAAGTTTCATGTCTGTTGACTAAAAACTGACAGAGGAGTTTGGTAAATAAAACTTGTTAAACAAAAATATATGCGCATACATAAATATATATAGAATGAAGTTTGTTCTTACTATAAATTTTTTACGCAAATATTACATAAGTATAAATCATGTAGAATATCTGCATGAATATTTAACTAAAGATGATCATTCCATAAGAAAACTGAAACAACCAGGGAATTAATTAAATGAATTAAATAGGAAATTAATTAAATGAATGTTTAAAAGAATATAAAAATTAGCAAAGTCTTTTGCAGATGAATGCAATTCCATGACTCATATATTACAAAGTTGTATTTTCTTGTTAAATAAATAGAAAAAAGTTTTGTTTTTTTTTAATATGAATATCAATACACAAAAAAAATTATAGATAGATAAGAGCGGTAACATATAGAAGATGCTGTTAAGAAGATAGGTTTCCTATACCAGGCTAGAAAACTTACCAAACCTGCCAGTATGTTGCATCACTATGAGGCCACCATTTGTCAGCGCATGAAGTATTGTTTGTTTGTTATTTCCATCTTGGATGATGCATGAGCAACGAGCTTCTCCCTCTTGGATGAAAAAAAATCTATGAGTGTCGTTCCAAAAGTAAGGCCTCCTATTTTTTAAATCCAAACTAAAACATTCAAGAGCTACGAAGACGGAAGTGGTGCCATCGAAACAAGCAACCTTTTGTTCCAGAATTTACTTTTTCACATCTTCATCGCAATTCGCAATACACTTTTGCCAGCCTCTTTTGATGTCTCGGTCGTAAAAGTCTGAAGTTCACTTTGTAACTCACATCTTTGTTGTCACTCTGAAATCGGCGAAACCATCTCCTAACATTGCTGACGTTAAGTGCATCGGCTTCGAAAACGTTGAACAGGCGCCGGTAAATGTTAATCGGTTTAGTTTTTTTTTCTGCACAGAATTCAATAATTTATATCAGCTTCTGACGCACGTCCATGACAGGGGGTTGCATTCATAGAGTTTCACACTGTCAATATCTGAAACAGAGATATGAAATTTTAGGTTATAATGTATAAGTCTATTCATCATAACAATACAATTGTTAGATGTATTATTTTGGGAACGTCCCTCGTACCCTAATAGATCCCACACTTTCAAATTCCAGCAACTGCTACGTGTTGTACACCCGTGCTCGTTTGACAAGTACTTCCAACAATGTGCTCCGGTGAACTGACTGGACTTGAAACCTTTCAACGAAAATACTCCTGACTCAGCCGATTAACAGCAAAATCCCACCCCTTCACTGTAGAGGTCTCTAGACGCTGGAAGATTTTCTACTCTAATAGCATTTTTCCTCAGCCAACTTGCCTATGTAATTCCGTCCCTGTTTCTTATCTCTCCGATCGCACTGACATGAAAAAGTTTAAATATAACGTGAACAAACATCTTGCTGTCCGGCTCCCTACTCAGATTGCCCTCTATAAATCTGGCCCATATCACGGTAGCTCATATCACAGAAGAGACGTTGCTAGTCTTTTCCTACTCTATTGTATTATTCATGAAAGATGATTGGCTGAGCTCGAATCTCTGGTTCCTTTTTATAAAATATTCACAGCAAGAAGACGTTTTCCTACCAAAACTGCCTGGAAAGAACTTTATTTTATTCTCCCATGTGCTTAGCGCCATGCGGAATTTTCACAAACAGCTTCTTTCCAGTAACTTCTGTCTGTGGACCACATTAACACAGGACAGCCTCGCTACATACTACAACATGGCCATCTTTAAAAACCAACTAACAAGTTATAAATGAGATTTATGAAATCGCCAATAATATATAATAGAAACAGAAATTTAATTAATTAATATTTAATTTAAGTAATATATATTAATTATTTAACAAAATAACATTTAACCTTGTCACTACAGCCCTTTCTGTGATACATTTACAGCAAGAATCCGCTTGTCTACAAACATAACAGAGAACTTTCCTTTCGCCCTTTCCATCTCTCTCTCTTTTTTTTCTCTCTTTCTGTATATATCTATCTCTTCCTGTCTATATATCTCTCTGCGCCCAAAACCAAACGTAAGTTGCATGAACAAAGTTTCTTTTCCTGGGCGTCCTATCTGTGGAATAGAATACGACATAGTCGGTTTCAATAAACAAATACTTGCTGAACTGTCCTTTTAGATAATCAATATTGTTCCTCTACGCTGGATTAAAAATTTACATTTTTTTTGTGGAATTCATTTAACATCTTAACTTCCGGTGACTGCTTCCGGTGAATACTAAGTTTCACGTTTATGAAATGCTGATGTCTCTCACACAATCACTTTACGAGTTCGTAAATAGGAATCTTTATAAAATCTTAACTGGCCCTGGTGGATGAAACCTAGTTACCCTTAATGAACGTATATATATATATATATATATATATATATATATATATATATATATATATATATATATATATATATATATATATATATATATATCCGTTGTATTTTTATAACCGAACGCTTTAATTAATTTTTTTTCTGTTGACATGTGCTAAATGCTATATATATATATATATATATATATATATATATATATATATATATATATATATATATATATTAGCAAAAGTACCAGTCGTTGGCTGGGTTCAAAAACAGCCTACAGAAAATGGACTCTGATTTATGAAAGTATGATAGGTTATGAAAAGGAAGGATTGTAAAGAGATAGCTTCGAATTTGGGGGTATCAAAACCAAAGCAAAATATGATGAAAGTAAAAATAAAATAGATAAACCCCATAATTTATTATACCATACCTGTTCACACTGAAACATTTTTCACAATATTCTGTGGATCTATATTAAAAAAAAACTTATTAAACTTTGTGACATATTTCTATTCTATGGAGATCAGGTGCGAACAAACACCCCATAATTTTATTATACCATATTTCTTCAAACTGAAACATAATTATCAAAGTATACTTACGCAGATAGATATGAAAAGTCTTTAGTAAAGTTTGTGTCTATTTCCATTCTATGGAGGCCAGGCGCGAACGCAGAACCCCTAATTTTATTATACCATCCCTATTTAAGTTAAAACATACTTATCAAAGTATTGTTATGTACATCTATATCAAAAACACTTGTAAACGTTTTTTTTTATTTTTTTATTTTTTATTTTTTTATTTCCATACTTTGTGGACCAGGCGCGAATGCAGACCCCACAATTTTAATGAACCACCGTTCTACTAGATCAAATATACTCATTCTTGTGTCTCGATACATCTTCTATCATTATATGTAATCAGTTTTTTTTTTAATAGTCAACAATATAGGAGCCTATTCGTGACCAGACACACACACACACACACACACACACACAAACACACACATTCAGCTTTATATTATAGATATATACATGTATGTATATAGAATTTATATGTGTGTGCGCGCGCGATGTTTATGTGTTCCATATAGAAAAAAGGTTAGAAAATCAACATAAATCTAAAAGTTTATTCTTATGTAAAATTTACCATATAAGAATGGAATAATTCCAGAATTTCTAAGTGAACTTCGAAGATGACTATGAGAGCACAACTCCCTTAAAATTAAATTGGTAAAACTTACTTGTGTGTGTGTGTGTGTGTGTGTGTGTGTGTGTGTGTGTGTGTGTGTGTGTGTGTGTGTGTGTGCGTGCATATATATATAGGGTCCACAGATTTTTATAATAATGAAGGTATGATTCTGCGGGATAGATAATGGAAGGTGTCTGAAATCTGTAGATCACCCTCAATGTGTCGAATATCTTCGTGCATTCACTTCTAAGTAAGGCAACAATCCTTAAAACTTCAAATACGTATATCCGATTTTTATAGGGACTTTTTCATTTTATTTTAAAAGTTGACCTAACAACTGTCTGGACTGGAAACATTAATCTTTTTAATAAAATTATCTGAAATTAAACAATACAGTTTTCGTTTTTTCTTAATATAATGGAATGCTAATAAATAATATTTTCGATTCTGCTTTCAAGCAAATGAGTCGTAATGTAAAAGTATGTTTTGTTTTTATTTTTACCTGCGATTGATTTTTATTCCTTTTTTTTTTTTTTTATCAGGTTCTTCGGGCATTCTCCCCCCTCCGACGCTAAACGATATTTTCATAGACAAGAATACTGGTGAAATCAATCAGTTGGAATCGTAAGTATCGAATATTTTTATCATTATTTGTTTGATACATCTATGTTAGCGGACTTTTTAGCGATATATTTATAAGGCTGGTATTTTGGTAAAAGGGGATTTGGGAGATTGATCTATTGGCAACACATTTTTTAATTAGCAAAAGAATATACTAAAGATTTTAGAATATTCTTTTAGGAAAGAAGGTATGTTTGTTATGTGTCCACCGAACATCAGGGCACTAACTGCATTTTCTTCCTTTGAAGATTGTAACGTTGGGTATGGGACAGGCAAACCAGCTGCCAACATTGCCTTGCTTTTTATTGAAACCAACCGAGAGCTCTTTTTAGTATCCTCGATGTTCCTTTAAGTGCAATTGTCTGGATCTCTTTTGCACTTGGTTCACCAGGAATATTAGTTAGGTAGGACTTCAGGTGTTTTTTCATAAGTCTTGTAGCACCTATAATAACTAGTATGATTGATATCTCCCTAAGATTCCAGTTTATTTTCATATCATACATGAGACCTTGATATTTGGTTTGTTTCTTTCTTTCAGCTCTGTTAAGCCCTCCATTATTAGGGACACTCACTTCAACCAAGGTTGCCACTTTTTCTGACTTGTTCCATATAATTATGTCAGGTTTTATCAGAAGAGTGTGTATTCGCGCACAACATCGGAAGTCACCAATAATCTAGAGGCGACTCTACCAGTGCGGTTTCTGTCCTTGGTAGGACCGTTATAGCGTCTTTGAGTATTGCCAACAATCAATATAAAAGTTATGTTACAGCGAAAGAAGAAAATGAAGCATATTAAATATGCATACATATTACATATGCATACATATTAAATGAAGCACTGGGGGATATTATGGTCATCAGCTAGCAAGTACTAACTTAACATGAACAAAGTTTGTTAAATGAAAGCATCAAGGGAAATATGATTAAATAACAAAACGTTTACATAACTAAGTTAAGATGATAAAAGTCATTTCTAGTCAGAAATATTAATTTGGAAAGAAAAGTTTATGCGACTCGCTTTTTTAGTTTATTTTCATTTTGTTCAAGCTGGGAATGTGGCATCCTACCAGATGCCAGACATTCACCCGTTATCGCATTCATTCCAACATGATTCTAACGGTCCCTTTAAGTGCAATTGTTTGAATTTTCGGTTCACCGGGTATATTATTGGCTAGGTAGATTTTGAATTTCAACATGGATGTGTTTACTTTGTTTTGTTCGTGTTTTGTCTTTATAGAGGTTTCTTATTGATTTAACACCTTCCTGTGAGATCTCCGACTTACTTTTGGAAGTGATGGGGAGAACGTATTTCAATGAACCTGGGAAAGAAAGAGGTTAGATATGCAAGCCAGTCGCTTTTATTGTTTTTGTTTGTTTTTCTTTTGTTTTTCTTTTTAACCTTTTCCTTTTATATACCATGGTGATGGTAATCCCTGGTATAACTTGAGATGTTTAGAATTAAGTCAAAATAATGTTTATGTGTCCGATTACAGTTTGTTTTTTTTTGCGTCTATCGAACACGTGTGTAATAAAAAAGAATTCAATTTGAAACACTCGATAATAACTTAAAATTTAAAGATTAGAAAGACTAAATGAGTGCGATATTGCTATGTATTAAAAACAGAATTAATTTTTTTTTTTCTAAAATTTTTGAATAATAAAATATTTATCTTCAGGAAATTGAACAGTTTGTTCTTTTGTTTTTGTTATTTTTTCTTGTCTTCTTTTTCTTATATGCAATAGTTGTGGTAATCACTGTTAAGTCAAAAAAAATGTTTCTATATCTGATTATAGTTTTTGGCGATATATTTTGGCAGTTATCATTCGAAAATTTTCAATTTTATTTTTAACTAGACTATCCGTGACCCGTTGAGTCAGTATATGTTAAGGCTAGCTATCGAATAGTGAGTATATTAATTATGGCAAAAATATGTGCACTTTCGAGTACAACGATGGCCATCACTTTAAATATAAAGATATACATTACTTAATAACCGAAAAGTACTTATTTGCGAAAAATTCAAATGGTATAGTCGTGTTCAGCATACATGAAAACCTACAAAGTCGTCATTTGAAAGGAAAATGTTAACGTGGAAATCAAGTAAATATTTACCATATTACATACAGTGTTGGTTATCCAAACCTTAAAAATTGCTTGACGTCACTTCCGCCGAATGGTTTTGTAAACAAAGAAGTACGACTTTTAACGAAAACACTTATCACAAGTCAACGGCTTTGTTATTGTAATGTAATGTTATTTATTTATTTATTTATTTATTTATTTATTTGCGTCTGTTTTAGCGTTTCAAATGTAGTATGAAAAATGAATTTAAAAAGTTTTAAACTATAAAAAAAATTAAAATGAAAGATTTTTTTTTGATCCCCGGACAAAAGAAGGATGGACCTGTAAATTCACCCTTTTCTGTTCGTCCGTTTGTCTGCCCGCACTTTTCTCAATCACTACACCTTGGAATTTTTTGAAATTTTGCACAAACATTAAACATGATATGAGTAAAAAAAAGTAACAGAACAGATTTTCCGGGAAAACTCCGGTTGCCCCCTTAGGGGTGCCTTTCGGGTTAAAATGGCTAAAATTGACACCTTTGTGCTTACAAAAATATTATGCCTTGGATTTTTATAAAATTTTCTGAAAAGTTGTAATTAACTGATTTTGATATAATTTTGTTTGTCTATACTTCGCGATAACTCTTGGGTGTGCCCCAGGAACTCTTTTAGAGCTAATTAAAACACTCCATTTTTTTTTTTTTTAAATATTTTACCATATTTGTTCAAAATTTTCTGTGTATGTTTGTTTAGCAGTTTTGCATGGTGCTGAACTCAAATTTAAATATGCTAAGACTTGGGGACTTTTGGGGATAAATGGGGGACGGGCAAATGATGGACTTAGTCATTTTTTTTTTTTTTGCATGATGTAGAACTCAAATTTGCATATGTTAAGGCCTAAAACTGCACCGTTTATTCATTTTCAACAGGATTTGACGTCCCCTGGGGACTTTTGGAGCTAAATGGTGGGGAGGGGCAAATGCTGAACTTAGTCATTTTTTTATGGCTCGTTCACTGTGCACTCATGGGGGACCATGCATGCTTCACTTGTTCTTAATTAAAAGAATCACACTAAAAACTTTTGCTGCATTTTCTGAAGAATTGGATTCGAATAATTGTTTTTTTTTTAAATAAAAATTAATTGGTTGAAAACGATTCCAACTTGCAATGAAACATTAGATAAAAGTAGAATATCATCTAAAAATAAAGTTTTCAAAGGCAAGTCTTTAATTAATCATCTTGACCACTTTTACATAATGTTATAAACTTTGTTTTCTTTTTTCTTTTGACTGTTTGATAACGATTCCAACTTGCAATGAAAAATACAAATCAAATTCATAAAATGCCGATGAAAAAAAAAGCAAAAGGGATTTAGTTTTGTTTTTATTTGCATATTTTAAACGCGAAAAAATTGTCGTTTAAAAAAAAAGCTTTCACGACTTTGTTTTCATGTAATACGCATGCGTAGAATTGTTCAAACCGGATGGACGGTTTAAACGACTAAGCAAGCTGATCTGAGTTTTATATGTACAAGTAGCCCCGTTGCAGCCAGATGGCTGCATATCGTGAAAGAAAAGCGAGTAAGTATAGTGTATTTACACAATTTTTATCTACATGAAAGAAACAACTGTGGAAACAACAACAGCAAGAAAGCGTTCAACACGAAAGTATTTCTACTGTCTCATCGCTCATCAGGACTGAGATTTCTTTCAGTCCTAGGTTGTAGCTCCTTGAGTGCTCTCCAGTGGATCATTTTCTTTTATCCAGCACCAGATTTAATTGCTATGGATTTAATTGTTATGGATTCTCTTAGTGGAGGATCTGACAGGCCATCTTAAAGTCATGGGCATAAGGGTTTCAGTCTCTCAGATACTGCTGAAGAATATCAGTGACGTTCTGGAGAATCTGATTTTCATGGACAGTAGCTGATGCTGGTAGGGTTATAGTAGCTAGCCTGACTTCATTCTCTTTTTTTAGCATGATCAGGGTCCATGACATAAAGCTGGGCAAACTTGGGTTCTTGTCCTACATCTGGCTGCAGTTCCCGCATCAGTATGGATACTTTTCCTTGTATGGTGACTGTTGGTTGGCATCCATAGTGTCCAGGTGAGCCTGGTGGGTGATCGACTTTGAGACATACCATTGCTAGGGAATTGTTTATCTGCCTAGCGTACTTGAGGAAGCATGTAGAGTGGGGATGATTTCCTTCCCAAAGTTGTTTCAATGGATCAGGATGATCAGGAAATGTTGGTGGGGCAACCTTTCCGTTCTTACAACACATGTCTCTTGCATCATTTTTCCATTTAATCGCATGAAACGTGGGCATACTGTGGCCATTGGGGAAGCTGCACCATCTTCAGTGATGAGAGATCCAACACTGGAGTAGGAAACCAATTGGTCTCCAGAGATGATTTTTTTCAGCGGCGCATGCTTTATTGTAAGCAAGGCCTAGTTGTTTTCTCTGGTGCTCTCGCTGATCAGCTGTCTGTCTTCTGTACTGATCACGCCATAAACTCCTGGTGTGTAGTGACTCCCCTCGCCTCGCATTAGCAGTAGTTTCCTGATTCTCTTGCAGTCTTTCATCCCTGGTGTGTGGTGCCTCCTGTCGCCTCGCATCAGCTGTGACCTGCCGATTTCTCTCAAGCCTTCTTTTTTTCTTCTTTGACTCTGGAGACATTTGTCGTCTTCTCTCTTGAGATGTCACAGTTTGATTCGTTTTCTGATCCAACGAACCTTTCCGTCTTTTAGGCATAGTGGTCGCTGGAAAAATAATACTATAGAATAAAATGATGTTGGTGGAATTGAATATTAGACATGGACAGATAGACAGACATACATAGACACACACATAGACACATATAGATAGATAGATACATAGGACATTATAGGCATATAGATATGTAGATACACAAAAAGGTATATAGACATAGACACAGATATATAGATATATAGTCTAGATATATAGATAGACACATATATAGACACATCGACACACACACGCACACACATACACACACACACACACACACACACACACACACACACACATATATATATATATATATATATATATATATATATAGGTATACAGATACACAGAAAGTTATATAGATACACATAGATAGATAGATACATAGGATATTATAAGCATATAGATATATAGACCACAGAAAGGTATATAGACATAGACATAGATCTATAGAAATATAGGCCAACTATATAGATTCACCGAAAGTTCTGTCAGACACATATGGACACAGATATATAGATATATAGATACAGGGATTAAGGGATCACTAAAAATGTGACTTTTTTGCATTTTTTTTTATTTCCATACACCAAACATGAGTATAAATATCATTAAAACATCCGCTGGGTCATAAGCTTCATTTATTTACCTAACTTGCCTGGGTGGGTTGCCTGTAGGCTGAGATAAACCGCGTCACACACATACACACACACAGTAGGAAAATTTATAGATATAGATAAATGGCAATATTTGTTTAAAAACAATTTCACACTCATCTGATCTTTCTAACCGTTAGATCTTAATTTTTTATCGAGTGTCTCAAATAGGGACTTCCTTTTTATAAGACATGCGTTCGACAGGCGCCCAAAACTGTAATCGCTCATAAAAACATCATTTTAACTTAACTCCAAACATCAAGTTGTGTCAGGGATTACCACCACCAAGGCATATAAGAGGAAGAAAAAAGAAAAAGAAAAGAAAAATTACAAAACCAAAAGAACAAACTATTCAATTTCCTAAAGATGAATGTTTTATTATTTGAAAATTTGGAAAAAAAAAATCCAATTTTATTTTTAATGAATAGCAGTATTTATTAAAAAAACAAAACAATTTTACACTCGTCTGGTTTTGTAACCGTTAAATGTTAAATTATTATCGAGTGTTTAAAACTAATTCCTTTTTATTTCATTATTGTTAATCGTTTATCATTGTTTCGTTTTTCTTCTGATTGTCCACAGCGAGTTGATCGTGAAGCCCATGTTCCGTTTCGCCTACATCACGTATGGTGGTGATATATATTGGCGCGGCGTTCGTCCACCGAGTCTATCCGTTGCGGTCACGCACCTCGTCTCCGAGAAAGCGCACGAAAAGGTCAGTGAAATGCCGTTGTACAAACTCTGAAACTAAATATTTTGATTCATGCAAAAACATGCAATAGCCGTGAAGTGTACCCGAATATAACAAGAGCTAATCTAACGGCTAAGTCATATCACACATAAACACACACACATAAACACACACACACACATATCACACACACATAAACACACTGCCTTTCAATTAAATTTGTATCTTCAATGTTCCTATTTACTTGCTTCCCCACGAGGACACAGTTAGACACTAGGTCGGTTTTTAATGTGGGGAAATCCAGCTCCCTAAGAAGGGGCACTCTGGATAGGAACAAAAATAAAAAATTGTCTCAGTCATGAAGGATTTCTTCTCCGCTGACCGAGGACAGAAATGGTGAAGTGTAGCATCAGAACAGATACTACACTGTGATCTTGTTCCGAAGTATCTGTATTTTCAATGTTACTAGAGAATACGAGTGCTTTAGGATATCATTGAAACCCAATCGTTTTTATTTAGATGATTTGATCTTTTATCGACTGTGCTGGGTTTTTTTTTGTTTGTTTTTTGTTTTTTGTTTTTTTTTGTTTTTTTGTTTTTTTTACTTAGGTGTCTCCAGTTGTTAAGGCTCAAAGGCCACTCAATGATAAGGGTTAAGTGAATGGCAGACAAAACCATAACGGTTGGTAATGATGTTGATGATTACGTAGAATTTGATTATATAAGTGTTGTGGCTATTCCCTTTGGAAATTTAAATCCCTCGTCGCCGAGTTGTTGTGGCCTTGGAAGGTCACTGAAGAAAACATGGACACAGAAATAAGTTAGAAAAGGTAAAATATATTGAAACAGAAAACAGCACATACAAAGAGCAATACGTCGTAGTAAGTAAAGATGGTAGACTACGGAAATACACTGACCACCCAAGAGTCGTAACTCTCAGTTAATTTATACAGTTCGAAAGAGTTCATATCTTGTTCACGGAGAAGTCCTCATGACAATAACCGAGCAATTCAACAAGAATTTATTTACGTAGGACTTGAAAACGACCATGTTGTAATCAGCTGGGAAGCAGTCCTGTAACATACTACAAGTTTGCACACGTAAACCCAACACATTGTAGATTCAGTCGCAAAGGAACATGAGATGAGTAATAACTCGACTTTCTTTTTTTTTTTATAAAAATAACATTTATTTCCTCATTCTCCCACCACGCCTGACTTCTCGGTACGGCCGTGACGTCATTCACGTCTGTCATGTAATATATTTCCTTTTTATAGTCTTTTTCTTTTTCCTTACCTTGGCATCATTTCCTACATGGCTCGGTATTTGAATATAGCAACCATATGTGCGTTCGTGCTCTGTTACAATCCTGCGGCACCATGTTCCATAGACAGGCAGATCTAGAAAGAAACTTTGGGTAATGGAAATTTCGTTTAATTTTAGGTAAAGAAAGAGATAGATGGAAAGGAACTATTCACAATGGTTGTAGCTAGATCAGTTTTCGTTGTGTATGCGTTAGAGGAGTTTGCATCGATTAAAGCTCATGAAAATAACGATAGAAAAAAAAAGAATAGCAACGTTTCTTCTGTGAAAAAGAGGTAGTTTGGAGGAGAAAAAACGTGCTCCACTAGATCTCGAAGAGAACAGCACCTCCCAATGTGTAGCAACAGTACTCAAAATTAGGACGAATTTAACTCTTATGCAGGTAGATTATTGCATCAAAAATGAGATACTTTGTGGGACCATTTTCCAGCAACCTTGGCAACGGATTTGGGGTAAGACTTTGATTACAGGTCTGAACTGGAGCTCGGTTCCGAAAAATCCAGAATCTTGTTAAAACAAGGGGTGCAACTAGTGGAGTGCGTCCGGCGTTGCCCTGTCGTAAAATACGAGTGAATATGTTATTTTATTTTATCCAAATTTTGGATATATTATTATAGAATCAATTCTCTATTGATTATTTCATATAATATTGTATCCAATGTATAGTCGAGATTTCAAAAGTGAAAAAAAAAAATTAATTATGTCTTAAGTGCCATCAGCGTGAATCGAAACCGAAACTTGTAGGGTTCCAGCCAGAGACGTTACCGTGTGAGTCATCCTTAGTCGGATAAGAAAAAGCCGAAAATAAACTAACATTAATGCGTAAATGTATATCTATATTTTCTCATGCGTAGCAGAGTAATTATCGACTTACGCTTATCAAGTTTTAAGTTCTTTACATTTCGACCCATTAGCAAATATTTTGGCCCCTTAATCACTATTTTGACCGGGTAAAGACCCATAATAATTTGCAATTATTTTAGCCGTTCTGTTTAGAAAGAGATACAGTTTGAAAAATGGAGCAAACAGACAGACAAACAAACATAATGAGTTTTATATATGAGATATGAGCTTTAAGGAGATTGCTCTCTCTTCTCAACAACCTTTTTCCTTCGAAAAAAAAAAAAGATCTCGCTAGTCTTTCTCTACTTTATCATTATTTTCATGATAGGTACTCGACTAATCTCTAATTCATGTAAAACATTTACAACAAGAACTCATCTAGTTACAACCACTGTAAATAATTTTTTCTCCCTCTGCATACTTATAACTAAACAGAACTTCCATGAAAAAAAAAATTTCCCAAGAACTACTCCCTGTGGAACACAATACTAAGGGGTGTTTCCCAGCTTATAGCATGGTCGTTTTCAAGTTCAATGTAAACAAATTCTTATTGAGTCGTTCTCTAAAATAATCTAATTCCCAGCTAATTTCAACCATTGTGATCAAGTTGTTATTTATTTATTTATTTATTTATTTGTAATCCTTTGAGATGAGTAATTTGTATATTTATTTATTCAATTATTTATTTAATTATTTATTTGTGGACTGTTATCCTCATCTTCACATTTATTGTTGTTTCATCACGTTTGGACCAACTCATCCTCTGGCCTGCTTCAGGTGATTAACCGCGACGAGATAGGAATGCTGAGTCTCTTAACTGTATCGCCAGTTATTACTGCCTTCCATAGTTGTTGTCGTCTATTCACGTTTTGGCCAACTAATCCTCTGGTCTGTTTTGGGTAGGGTTGAAACCACTATCTTAAAACCGTAGTGATTCAACGCTTCTATCAACTGTAGCACGGGCCCCGAAGGGCGGCGGAAGATAACGGTTTCAATCCTACTAAAAGTAGGCCAGAAGATTAATTGGTCAAAACGTAGTGAGACAACAACATCTACGGAAGGCAGTAATTAATGGGGATACAGTTACGAGACTCAGCATCCCTATCCCGTCGAGGTTAATCAAGTTACTGTTTCACTGTCCTTCTTAGAACTTCTTAATAGTCAGGAGGCAAAATCTGAAAAGAGGCCTAGAAATCACTTTAGTGGGTACGGAATGTTAGGAACAGACATTCATGTCAGACTGTTAGAGGGGTCCATACTGAAGGTTTTTCAGGTGGATGCCCACTCAATTAGGCTTTTATTAATTTTTTAGAGCAAAAACAAAATGGCTGCCATGGTTGAAAATACAGTACTATTATAATGTGACATAGCTCCATATCTATTTGAGATAATGTTATGAAATTTGCTGTAATTGGAGATAATATTATTTGTGATGTATATTAAACTTTGTTTAGTAAGAATTCCATATTTTTATACATTTAAAATGATTTTATTATCACTTTTTAGCCAAATTTCTGACGAACTTCATTGGGTCATTCTATCTCAATTCACCTGGCAATTACACCCACTAATTCCGAATTACTTGAAAATTGGCACAAAATTTCCTCTTGGAGAGTTAAGATGATTTGCCAACTTATTTGGTTGTAAACGTTATGGTTCAGATTTTAGGAGGGTGTAAAGTTTGCATATTTGGCTACTAAATTTAAGCCATGAAACGTCACAAAATTTCAATGTTATCTAAATTTTTAAAAAATACTTCCACAAATTCAATATTTCTGAAATTTGGTAGGTAAAACATTTAGAGACTGTATAATCCAAATATTTAATTATTTTAATTCTATATTGAATAGAAAAATATTTTGTTCAACCAAATGCAGCCCCCCCCCCCTCCAACATTAGTCAGGAGGCAAAATCTGAAAAGAGGCCTAAAAATAACTTTAGGTGGTACGGAATGTTAGGAGCAGGCATTCATGTCAGACTGTTAGAGAGGTCCATACTGAAGGTTTTTCAGGTGGATGCCCATTCAATTAGGCTTTTATTAATTTTTTAGAGCAAAAACAAAATGGCCGCTATGGTCGAAAATACAGCACTTATAACTGACATAGCTTCATGTGTATTTAAGATAAAATCATGAAATATTTTTAATATAATTTTATTATCACTTTTTATTCAAATCAAAGATGAAAACCATTGTAAAATTATGACAAAATCACCGATTTTTAAAATTTATGATGTTATCATAACATTTATAAGATGGTCTCATGCTAAAATAACCAAAAAACATGAAAATATAATCTAGTCTGAATCATCATGGACACAGTTCAAAGGATTTCGACAAGTTTCCGCAGAACAACCACAACCGGTGGTGCATCTCAGTTTCTTCAGACGACAACCGCATCTTTGAGATTCACAGTTCTTGCACTGGCATTGTGTGAGTTTAAGGTAAATCTCTGGCAATGGATCATCGCTCATCAGATGAGGCAGTATATTTCCAGTTGTGCCATCCTGATTCCATCCATTTCCAACCGGGGTACAAATGTCTGGACATGCGATCAGTGAAGAGAGCCAAACTTTACACTGATAATGTGCTCGCTTCAAGGAAGACCGAGTTGGTGGTAATCTCTCGGGATCTTTGGAACCCTTGAGGAACATTTTAAAACGCACATTATTGATTTTTGTGTCATTTTCATTGTTGGAATAGAGCCTGCAGATGAATTTCTTTACATCAGTCAGAGTTTGTTCCGTGAGTGTGCCGCGTCCAAGTCCATCCAGTAAGGGACCATAACTGGTGAATGTTTTCCAGGCTGTTGTTTTGCCAATGCCACAAAATTGGCTGACTGTGTCACAGCCTGATTTGGCATGGAATCCGGGAAGGTTGCGACGAAGAACAGGATCAAGCACTACATTGTGTACAGCAACAAAACTCCTATCCTTTGCTGTTCCTGTCTGGAATCAGATCTCTCTGGTTAGGTAACTGGCAAAGTGAACAAGGAGGACAAGAATGTCTGTGTCTCTGAAACTAATGACCAGCCGCTCAAATCCAAGATCTGTAACACATTTACAATGTAACAGTATTCTGGTATCAGCTTCGTCGTGGTTACACTTTAAGGAATTGACGTTTGTTCCACGGGATGATTCTGCAGCCATCCTGTCATGGAATCCTCCAGAAGTCACAACATCGCGTTCTTTTTGTGTTAATTTTGCTTGACGAATCAGCTCCATACTCAAGAACTGTTCTAAATCTTTTTTGTTCTCTGGGAGGTCAATAAACTGTCTCCAGTTAACAGGTAATGGTACGTCCCTGTTATTCACTTTGCGATATATTGGCCGGCTTTTTCCAATCCAAGAAATTCGAGTGGTATCCTTGATGGTATGTGCTTCATACCGATCAAATACGACATTGACTCTGGAGCATGATTGACTAAAGTGACTAAAGACTGAGGTCACAAAATGGTCAGCGAGTTGTCCAAAGTTTTGGATATTTGCAGGTTTTCCAATTGCTTGGACAAGTGCCTGACCATCGATGATCACACAAGTTTTCAGGTTTGTTATTGGCAGGTGTTTCTCTACAGTTGTTCTTTTCTGGAGAATGTTGCCCAAAGCTGCTTTGTTTGTCGATCGTATTACCCCAGAGGTATCTGCAAGTGAAAGTGGAACTGGCGAAAGTTCATAGCTGAGGATTTCCTTTAGGTCAACCTCTTTATTATCTGCAAACTGTTGCAGATAGTGAACTCCAAGAGTTGCGTCCAGTCTACGCACCTGGTCATAACTGGCACAGTGCCCAGTGTGATGGACAAGTTCAACGAGCGATTTCGACCGGGTCGCCTAATGAATTGCCAGGCCTAGTCCAACATGTTTTGGTGTAAGCCTTTTACGTTTCGAGACAGCATAGACAAGGTCTTGACTGATGCTCAATGCGGTCCGTTTCACAAAGTTGTCATCTTCCTCTCTGTCCACTTTCTCTGACAGCAAAATACCGAGAAAAAGAAACAAGCTCTCTGGAATAATTTGTTCGGTATTTTCTTTGCTGACAGATATGCAGTTATCAAGTCCAGGGTGAGATTTTATGTCACTTCTAATGCGTAACGCACAGTGATGCAAAGTTAGCATTGCATCTGTCTCTGATTGTGAGAACTGGATTTGCCTGAGATCATTCACAAATGTGTTGGTCTCCATTTCCTCAGATTTATTTTTCAATGTCTGAACAGCAATCTTGGATGACTGTGTAGAAAACAACAGCTGTGGTTGATGTGGATTAAGTTGTGGTACAAAGTATATTTGCCCGGGAAGAATTCGGTGCAGTTTCTCTTTAAGGCGGAATCTATTATCCCGGTATGATCCAGCTTCAATGCCAAATTCTCTGCGTAAGGAAGAGTACCTATCCCAAACATCATTCAGCGAATAGATATCACCTCGTGCCAATCCAGTTGACACTTCTGACGCGACTTTGTTAAAGCATATATCTCTGGGCGTTTCAGCTGTAATTGTATAGGACTTGGATGCTTTTCTATTGAACTCGACGTAACACTGAAGATGATACCTGGCATCTGCCGCTACAAGATCAGTAACTCCTGCTAGACGACACTGCATAACATAGCTTGTTTGAGCTCCTTCAAGAATTTTGTCAGAAACTTCAAAAGTGGCAACTAAGTATGTTTCTTTGTTGCTTTTCTTTTGGCAGAAGATGCACAAGTCAGTGTTCATAGTGGAAGATTTACTGCGTAATGAAGGTTTTCGTGGTGGACTCTCAGATGCACTGCTTGAAGTAATGGTGCGTTCATACTTTGTTCTGAGCCGTGTTAGTTTTAAGGAACTTGTGAAGGTAGAATAACAGTCTTTGTGATTGATGACTTTAATCTCTTTAATGATTTTCTCAAAATCAATGGCTTGAATTCTTTCTATAGTGCGGAAGTTTTCAGAATCATTGTACTTCTTGCGTTCTGCAGCAGCTATGCGGGCCCTTTGAATTCCAACCTCTCCAAGATTTCTAATAGGTTTCTTTGGGTCTTTCTTCTGACAAAAAATGCACAGGGTCCAATCAATACTTGTACCGGAAGACTTCTGAGAGATTTGGGTGCTCACACTCGACTCCATATTGAAGCTCAGCTCAACTCAGAACATGCTGTTGGAGAATAAGAACAAATAAAAATTATGCAAATTAGCACATTATCATACTCTAAAGAACACTAGCTTAACTAATCAAATGTGTTCATGCTTTATTTTTTTTTTTAATATCTATTAAGCTCATAAACAACATCTACAGCGAATGGCACTATCATCTTTCCCTTTCTCATGGAAAAAACGAAGAAAGATAACAAAATGGCAGTACCCGATACACGGACACTAGTGGGAGCCGACAGATAATAATTATAACTTATTATATATTACATTCATCACATATATAAACTTCTTATTCATAGATTAAATACAAGTGAATAAAATAAAAGATTTTAAGAAAATCATTTTTCGCTTTGGCAGCCATTTTGTTTTTTGCAATAATTATCTTCCAAACTAGACAAAGAACCCCACCAAATTCTTTGGAGAACTTAAACAATCATATAGTTGATGCTATAAAAAAGAAGTTTTATGACAATTGAATGAGATGTATTTTCTCTATACTGACCGTAAGCGTCTTAGGTCTAAAAATTATTTTGGGGGGGGGCTGCTTTTGGTTGAACAAAATATTTTTCTATTCAATATAGAGTTAAAATAATTAAATATTTGGATTATACAGTCTCTAAATGTTTTACCTACCAAATTTCAGAAATATTGAATTTGTGGAAGTATTTTTTAAAAATTTAGATAACATTGAAATTTTGTGACGTTTCATGGCTTAAATTTAGTAGCCAAATATGCAAACTTTACACCCTCCTAAAATCTGAACCATAACGTTTACAACCAAATAATTTGGCAAATCATCTTAACTCTCCAAGAGGAAATTTTGTGCCAATTTTCAAGTAATTCGGAATTAGTGGGTTTAATTGCCAGGTGAATTGAGATAGAATGACCCAATGAAGTTCGTCAGAAATTTGGCTAAAAAGTGATAATAAAATCATTTTAAATGTATGGAATTCTTACTAAACAAAGTTTAATATACATCACAAATAATATTATCTCCAATTACAGCAAATTTCATAACATTATCTCAAATAGATATGGAGCTATGTCACATTATAATAGTACTGTATTTTCAACCATGGCGGCCATTTTGTTTTTGCTCTAAAAAATTATTAAAGGCCTAATTGAATGGGCATCCACCTGCAAAACCTCAGTATGGACCCCTCTAACAGTCTGACATGAATGCCTGTTCCTAACATTCCGTACCCCCTAAAGTGAATTTTCAAGATTTTGCCTCCTGACTATAAACTCTTATCTTTGAGTTGTCTATGGTTGTTGATAAGTACAAGAAAAGTCGAAGAGTTCTCTATTCAATTCTATAAAGTACTATTATTATTATTATTATTATTATTATTATTATTACTACTACTACTACTACGACGACGACGACGATGACAACTAGCGAATTCACTTCGCACAGTTTTTTTTTATACAAGTAAATCACCGATTATCAATCCTGATGGTCACTCGAAAGCAGGAGTTAATGAGATTGTCAGTTGGCACACTTAGAGATTCCGAAACGCTTCCATTGTCAATTGTCGGTAAATTTTACATAAGAAAAAACTTTAAGATTTTATGTAGATTCTCTAACTTTTATTTCTGTAGGGAACACACAAACACATACAGACAATCATTGGACTTTATATATAGATATATAGCATGTGCGAACAGAAAAAAATCAATCTTCAATCATAAGAATACAATGAAGAATATGTATGTTTTTATTATTTAAATATATATATTTAAATATCCATTAAAAGTAACCACATATATTGAAAACGATTAGTCTTTGTAAGGTTTTGTTCATAGAAATTAATCCCATAGACCTACCATGTTTATGAAATAGTACTTAATAACAAGTAGAGCTATATTTTAGAATAAATGTTTATGCATGCAAACATTTTTACTACATATGTGTAGACATGTTTCGGTTGTGACCTTAATCAAGGCCAAACTTCTTCAGGCCTGTCAAATATTGACAAAGTTGAAAATAATTGTCAACTTCATCACTGCTGGCAAGGTCTGAAAATGTTTGACTTCCATCATTGTGTGACATACCTAAAGAGGTTTGCTCTTGAATAAGATCATAGCTGGAACAGGGTTGGTTCCAGGAAAAAAATTTATTAACTATAAAGGAGCGGTAGTCAATTTCGAAGCTATTAACTTAGGAAATACCAGATATATTCATACCTACTTCTCTTTCACAAATTATAGTGTTAGTTGCCTAAATAAAACCTGTCAAGCGAAGAAGCGAGTGAGCCACAAACGCTAGACACGGGACAAATCACACCTTGAGATAGCCACCGACTTAATTAACTTACTTAAATCCACTTTTGTAAAAAAAAAAAAAAAAAAAAAAAAAAAGGGCGGGTGCGCCTAACTACAGAGTGGAAAAACGGAAGAAGCTAATAAGCAAACAGGAGTGAACGAAACTTGTGTTTAAGTCCATGGCGATGCAATAAAATAAGACATTTAATAGGAATAGGCCGCAGTAAATGTAAACGCAATTGGCTTATAAAAGATAAACAAAAAAAATGTCAATCATGGCATAACCTGAGGAATTCTTATTTGATTGAAATACGACAACGGATACTGTTGAAAAAAAAAAAAATATATATATATATAATACTATAAGTATAATATATGTGTGTGTATGTGTGTGCATGTGTGTATATATATAGTCATTGTCAGACTGTTTCGCTGTGTCATAGTTCTTCAGAGTGGCTAGACAAGCAAATGCTTCAAACCAGGTACGAAACTCGACCATCTACAGCAGAGTCGGCGCTCCTAACTATTTTATTATCATTCGGCAACTGCTGAGAGTAAACGAACTGACAATGTAAACATTGTCAGTTACCCGAGAGGTCTGTAATGAATTATAAGCGAATGGCAGTTAGTGATTCCAAAGAAGGTTGCATATTTTAGCCATTAATAGAGAGACTATTTCGCTGTATATATATATATATATATATATATATATATATATATATATATATATATATATATATATATAGAGAGAGAGAGAGAGAGAGAGAGAGATACAATGGACCCCCGACATACGAGCTACTTCGAGATACGAGATGGCTTCAGAGCAAAAATCCTCCCCTACATACGAACGAAAATCCAAGTTACAAATTTCCAGATACAACCGCTAGGTGGTCGAGTGCGTCTTGTTTCACTACGTCTCCTTAATGGTGCCATTTTAATTCGAGATACGAGCTTCATCCGGGAACGAATTAATCTCGTATATCGGGGATCCAATATATATATTTGGGCAGCATTTTTCTCTTATGCATATTTTCGTAGAACAGTAGAGATAATTCCTCTGTACTGGATCATCTCGAATATCCAGTGTATAGCAGCAAGTTCCAGGAACATATACCAAAAAGAACAGTCGGAAATAAGTCATATGCCATCCACCATGATAGGCAGTTCATACACCTACGTACCTAGAAAACCAGGCTCAATATAAGGACAAGGCATGCGTAATTGCTTTAAATGATTTTAAACGATTTTAATCGACTTTTCAATAAATTTCATCAAACGCAATTTTTAACTCATCACTCGCCTGAAGACAACTCATGGAAGTAGAAAACGTTCGCAACTTTCTTTTTATACTCGAACAGAACGTTCGAACGGTGTCCCGTCAAAAAGGAAAAAAATGGATTGCAAGAAAATTAAACAAGAATCATGACTGCTGTTCAACGAAACATACATAAGAGAACTTAAATTGATGAATTTTTTTCCTGTATTTGCACTCATTTGGTCGTTGGGTATTTAACCGACTTCACGTGCACGCTGTCGGCTGATTTTTGTTTATTCTCTTCATCTCTGTCCAGATTTGTTGTTCATATTTTTTTTTTTTTGTTATCTGATGATGATTCTTCGAAGAATCGAAAACGTTCGTGATACATATAGAACATATATATATATATATATATATATATATATATATTTATTTTGACAAAAAAGATCATTATCATAATTTAAAAAAATTTTTTTAAAAAACTATAATCACGCACAAGACATCTGTTATTTTTAACACTATTTGCATAAATAAAGGATGTTGCCTAGTTGCACACACACACACACGTATATATATATATATATATATATATATATATATATATATATACGTGTGTTTGTATACGCGCGCAATTAAGCAACATCCTTTATTTATGCAAAACATCGTTAATTTATTACACACACAGCATCAGCCGTATAGCGCAATGGTGAGAAGCCTTGACTGTCATTTGGGCGGTCAGGTTTCGATCCTGGCTTGATGCAGTTGCCTGTCTAGCCGCACTGATGAGCTGTGAAACAGCTAAACATTACTGTATGTGGATGTCTATATATATATATATATATATATATATATATATATATATATATATATATATATATATAAGTTTACTTATAGTTTAACCATTTCAAATCGATATATTTCTATTTCAGGCTGCCCGCACAGTCAGTCGAATGGTCCAGCATATGCCAAGGGAAATCTTCGACGCCATTGCGAAATCAAAGGGTGTCGGTATCTTTTCTAAAACAGAAGGTCCAACTGTATACCCGGAATTCAAGCGCTTCGCTGACAAACCAGAGTGCAAAGGTTAATAACAAGATCGATCGATGTTTTCTTTTATATTTTCACTAGCTGGGCGCCCGACGTTTCCCAGTCGCAAAATTCGATTAATATATTTTAATAATATATGACGGGTGCCATCAACTAGAACTGAAACTAAAACATATAGTGCTCCAATCTTAGTCGTTACCGTTTGAGATATAGTCATATGGACAAGAAATAAGTTAAATTGAACTGACTTTTACGTATAAATATATATATTTGCACATACGTATAAATAATACATTTAGTCTACTTGCGCTTGCTAAGTTTTATTTTTTCATTATTTTAGCCCGTAATAGCTATTTTTACTGGCTTATATATATATATATATATATATATATATATATATATATATATATATATATATATATATATATATATATATATAATAAGCAAAAAATGTAATCATTTAATCCACCTTGCGTCACTCTGCGGCCTTGTGTCTCGGAGGAGATGCATTTTGAAAAAATGAAGACAGACAGACAAACAAATATAGTGAGTTATATAAATAAGATTGTAACGAAAGTAAAACTTTTAGATTTTTAAAATTCTTTTGCATTTTGATTAGATATGCGATATGCTTTGTTTTGTTTTGTTTTTTGTTTTTTAATACAATAGCTACGTGTGAACAAATAATTGTTTGCCTCTGGTTTATCCGCACATATAAACTCAATACTTTTGTCCTTAAACTTTACTTCAAACAGGAAATAGGTTTCTATTCGGTAATTTAATGGTTCCAAAATTACGTTACAAATGAGATGGATCGCGATGGTAAAAATGTTAATATTAGCCAAAATATGCCCCCCTACCCCGGTTGCAAATTTTTGCTAGTCTAGGAGAATGGTATTATAATGAATTAACATATACCACACTGTCCCCCAAATGAGGAGGGAATGCATTGGAATATGGTATCATGACGAGCGAACATATAGTACACTACTCTCAAAGTAGGGGGTGGTGCCTGGGGAGATGATCCCATAGCAACAAAACACATATAAAACTGGAGAAAATATAATAACCAAAGAATATATACTACACTGCCACTGCTTCCTAAAATAAGGAGGTAATGCTTGGGAGGGTGGTATCATTAAAACAAAACATAATACACTACCCTCCTTTCAAAAGAGAAGGTAATATGTGGGTGAATGGTATCACGAGAACTGATACTACATTAGCTCCTTTGAATTTAGAATTGAAAGATAATGTATTAGTCTGTAACTTAATTGATCCTTAAAACGTAGTACAACAATATAATTAATAGAAGTAATAGCATAGTTTTAGATTCAGACAGATACTAAATCTCCATTCGTAATCTATAATAAATGATCGATATGGATTTACTCTGTTATTCTTCGAAATTCGAATAATGAAGTTGAGATAAAGGTTTATTCACATTTTGTTGATTAAAGTTGTTTGTGAGAGAATCTTCATCTGTTAAAATGCCTGTTAAAATCAATTAGATGCCAAGTCGATCCAATTCGCAGATTAAATAAATAGATGTTAAAGGTTAACAAAAATTACTTTGTATTCTTTAGGGGAAATTATAGTGAGTATAAAAATTACGTCAAAAACGTCCACATGTCTGCGCGTTCAATTGCTTAATAATTAAAATAAATAAATAAAATAAAAATTGCAACGCGCAGTGGCTTTTTATTCTCAACGGTCACGCGAATTAACGCGGATTTTCGCTATTTGTATGCAAATTAGATGAAATCTAGCTACATAAAAACAAGCCGTTTGAATAATGGGGAATTTCGTTTTTAGGAATGTGAGACGCATACGTGTTACGTTGAGACGTGACGTATTAGTTATTTGAGTCAAAAGGAAGAAGGCAAAAGTGGGGGGGTGATAAGAAAACTGCATTTATTCATTGATGCTGGAAGTACAATGCTTCAAGAAATTAAAAAAGATAAATAGCAGTCTATCTCTACAAAAAAGGAAGGCGCCACGCATCTATTTAGATTTCATCTCATCAACAGAGCCAGTGACATAAGGACTCTCTAAACTTCAACTGATTAAAAAGCCAGAAAGAAAAACTTTCGTAGGCGCCATGAGAAGTCCAACAAATTTTATTCTTACACCAAGTCATCTGAGTGGCCGATTGGTCAATTATCCAATGGTACTTGTTCATTCACAGCATGAGGAAATAATACATCAAAATACGGCCAAGGATTTTATCTCAAGCCCCAAAATCAACAAAAATTAGACCATTCCTGTAATGACCTGGTCCCTGTTTATTTTGCGGTTAAGTTCTGTGCAGTTCTAGGAGGTCCATTCTCTCAGGCTTTGCCTTCTTTCTTTGAAAAGGGATTAGTTTATTGCTAATCGCTTGAGGCGCCCTCAACGGAGGATGCCGACGGGGCTGCCCAGACACTTTTTGCAGGTAATCAACGGGAATTCACGCTATTTGTATGCAAATTAGATGATATTTAGCTGCATAAAACCAATCCGTTTGAAGAATGTGAAATTTCGTTTTGGACAATGTGAGCCGTATATACCTATTACGTTGAGACGTGACATATTAGTTATTTGAATCGTGCGCGCTGACTTCTCAATTCCACTTTCCGACTCTAGTGTCAGAGTTCTTGCTATGGGAGAGAACTAAATACCCCAATATACGACTGCTACATTACCCCCCACTAACGCTCACTCAGTAGCAACTATATATTTACAACAAAATAAAATATTAACTCAAAAGATGTGACTGCTTCACCCCCTCTATTTTAACTTTACGCTTTGGTTATTATTTATATTAAAAAAAAAAAACATTTAAAGATATTTTTTTAACTTATCTTTAGACTTTCGTTTTTTCGTTTATAAAAACAAATCACACTATTCGTTTTCTAGAAATACGCCAATGAAGGAGGGGGAACGGTCAAATTAAGTGACTTAAACAAACTTAAGATTTAAAAAAACAAATACCTTTTGCGTTTACAGTATTCATAATATAAACCTAATGAACAGTGATTTTTAAGTCGAATAATTCCGTTATTTAAAAGTTGTTTTTAAATATAAACGATCTATTTTTTTTAAAGTGAATGAAGCCATGGTCAAGATTTGACTATAATAATAATTAGGACTAGGACAACAGTATATTCTTTTCATTATTTTGACTCTCAAGTGTGTATCCGTTGATATCTTATATGCTTTTATATAGAGTGATGTGGTTCTCGGTTGATTAACCGTGCCTGGTATATACTCGAGAGTCAAAAGAATGACAAGAATGATCTCTTGTCATAACCCTAGTGATAATATTAGTAGAATAACAAGAATATAACTTTACTGAATTAAATTAGTCAAAACAAGTAACTCCCAAAATTGTACTAAGAATCATGTATGTATCGAATGCATAGATAGTTCGAATGAATGAAGTGAAGACGAATGTATATGCAAGATTATCAGTAAAAGATTATTTTCCAGAAGTCGACAACCGTAGAATTGATGAAAAGAAGGAGTAGAAAATTGTATTTTTTATGTAATAAATAAATAAAATAACTTTTCGTTTCAGGCAAAATTGGGAAAAGATTACAGACAGACAATAATAAACATCACAAAATGTAAGACATCATGCTCCATAGCAGATTCCACTGCGAAATGATAAGTTCGGAGGGCCAGCCAGAAAACATGCGAATTCCAACTGATAGTGTAGCGGGAAGAATCTTGCATGGGCGCGCTTTGAAACTAGTTCAACAAACTGTATTCATTTGCCAAATCATTCTGTTGGTCGATGGGCAAATTACTCCGCGCCTGCTTTTCTGTTTACACCAAGAAAAAATAGTACACTGAAACACGTAACTGTTACAAATCCAATCTCTTCAGTATGCACTTCGATAATTATAGTAAAGTGCAGGTTCTGCCACACAGATGTAAACAGTGTGATCCATCTAACATCCAGCTGTAAGATTCTGCTGGAGGACAATTACCATACAATACGACACAATAGAGTGTGTAAATATATCTACTGGACTATCTGGGATATCCAGTGTATAGCAGCAAATCCTAGGAACATATACCAAAAAGAACAGTTGGAATTAAGCCATACGCTATCCACTATAACTACGCAATTATTACAGCTGCCTACCTAGAAAACGGGGCTGTTAAACCTGACATAGTAATATGGGAATAGCGGAAGAAAGTAGCAACCCTGTATGAAGTCAGTGTCCTTAATGATGCTGGCTTGAACAGAGATGAAAAGGAAAAGATAACAAACTACCAGGGTCTGATAAATTACATGAAAAGAAACTGGAATCCTAGAATTATTTCTATCGTTTCAATAATGATAAGCGCAATAAAAAAAATTTCAAAAACTACCTGACAAATATATATATAATATACGGATATATATACACGATGTAATAATATTTCAACTTTAGCAATTTGTAACTACATTTACTTAACAACTTCTTGAAAGGCATGAACCCTGATGTTCCCAATTAGTCGTATGAACTTTTGGCATTTTCGTAATTGTCTTTCTTCCTTTCAGGTACATGTGATGGTCAGTGTCAAATTACCTGCACACAAGACGGACGCAAGTACGAGAAGGTGGCCGGACTAACGCTGTCCCGTAGCGTATGTCTTGACCACGTTGTTCTATGTGATGACCAAGATCCATATCGATCGCATGAGAATTGCATTTGCCATGAACTCGGACACCTGATCATGTCATTTATGCCGAAACGCTGGAAACAAAAGGTAAAAGAAAGCGAATATTTTCTTTTCCTTCCTTCATAATTTTCATTTGTTGTGTAAATATTAACTCTGTTCAACCGCATGTTTTTATTAATAGTCAAAAATCTAACATTTATTTTTGAATTGAAAGCCATGTTTAATTGTAGAATCGTTCCCGGTGCGTAGCTTATCTGCATAAGTCCTGAGATGAAAAATAGTTTTTCTGTCGGTAGCTAATCTGTATAAGCCTTGAACTTTAAAAGTTTGCAGACGAACGAAGGGCAAAGGTGTTTCTCGTATAGATAAAAAGAATTATGTGCAGAAATTCTAACGTATCCAGTATTTTTATGGAGTGATTCCAGTTTTTGATTGGTTGCTAGCAGAACGCGTCTCCATTTGATTGGTCAGTTCCTATCATCATTGATTAAAAATATAACCTTCTACTTGAGAAATGGAAACAGTATCAAGTACTTACATTATTCCTTAATTGGAATTCATTTTTTAGTTGAGCATTATATATATTAATTTATTTTTATTTCGGACTATTATTCTCATCTTTATTAGTTGTTGTTTTCATCTTTATTGGTTGTTGTTTTTCACGACGTTTCGGCCAATTATTCCTCTGGCCTTCGTCAGGTGATAACCGTGACGGATAGGAACTTCGAATCTCCTAACTGCATTCTCAGTAATCACTGCCATCCGTAGTTGTTGTCGTCTCACCACGTTTTGGCCAAGTAAACCTCTGCCATGCTTTGGGTAGGATTGAAACCGCTATCTTCAGACAATGTCCATCTGGAACCGTAGAGATTCAACGTCTCAACGGGCCCCGAAGGGCGATCAAGGTTGGATTCTTTGATCTTATAAATCCACATTTATTATCTGATCTTCCATAGTCGGGTCCGTACCGATTGGTATATATATTATTCCTTCATTGGAATTCATTTTTGAGATGAGCATTATATATATTAATTTACTTATTAATTTAATGAAACGACAACAACTACGGATGGCAGTGATTGCTGAGAATGCAGTTAGGAGATTCGAAGTTCCTATCCGTCGCGGTTACCACCTGACGAAGGCCAGAGGAATAGTTGGCCGAAACGTCGTGAAAAACAACAACCAATAAAGATGAAAACAACAACTAATAAAGATGATAATAATGATCCGAAATAAAAAATAAATTAGTATCAAGTACTGTTTTCATTTTTATTTATTTTTTTTTTTCAAATATAGTCACAATTTATCAAGGCACGCATGCCACTTAAGGATAAAGGTTAATGGACACCGTGATGGTCAATGATGATATAAATGGCAAAAATTAATTTATTTTATATGATGGCTCATCATAAATCTGTTTACGTTGGACCTGAAAATGACCACGTTATAGTCAGCTGAGAAGCAGTTTCGTGGTATTATATTCCACAGACGAGCAGTTCTAAGAAAAAGCCTCTGCTCATAAAAATTTTCGCTTAATTTTATTTTGTTTATTTTATGTTTTATATCGACAAGAGCCAATATTTTATTTTTTACACCTTACACGCATTTCACAGGCATTAATTAAAAGTATTTTTTGTTTGTTTATTTAACTTTTTTTTTTCAGGGACATATATTAATTAAAATAGGGACATATATTAAGTTTTTAAAAAAAACACAGTGTTCAAAACAAAACAAAAATGAAGAGATGATCAAGAAAGATAAAAAGTAAAAAAAAAAAAATCACTTTAAAAATGATAATCATAATCAGCTTGGCTGATACTCAGTCGTGGCGACGAAACATGTGTCCGTAGATATTTCCAAATGTCAATATCGCAATTAAGAAGAAGAAGATTTAGTTTTTAATGTTCATTATTAAAAGTGATGAGAGAAGGAAAAAGTCAGCCGAGCTGTTTTTGCCGCACTCGTCAATATTTGCATACAGGGATGTTTATTAAAAGGAAAAAAAACGAAGGGAGCTGTCTATACTTAAAATAAAACAAGCCGTATGATATGCATACAATGGAAGAATATCTTATGAATTAATCACGTTTAAACCTAAGATATATCCCCTCCCCCTGTTTACAAAGGAAGGGTCGTTTTAAACGAATGTGAATAGCTCTCAAAATCTTCAAATGATATTTTGAGTAATTATGATTCAGAATCGAAAATGAGTTATGTTAAAATTCGTTGTGCGTGACAGTTTTTAAGTAAATGATCCATTATAGAAGAGTGTATTATTTAGAACGTCTATTATTCGGTAGGTTCCATTCCTAGTTTGTTAGGAATGTGTTGTTGGACTCTACTATCCAATCCCAATGTCGTTGGTACTATAACTAAATCTGAATTGATAAAATACATTATTATTATGGTGGTAGGAGGGTTAGAACGTATTTTTCATAAGATGTCATTAATGGCTGACTCTCTTTCCCCCCCCCTCTCTCCTTCTCTTTCTCTGTCTCTCACTCTCTCTTCTATCTCCCTCTCTTTCACTCTCTCTCACTCTATTTTTTACTTTTAATCATGAATATTGAAAAATACGTTTTCCTTCTTAATTGCGATGTCTGTGTAAAGTATTTTTTTTTTTAAACTGTCTATACATTATAGTGTCTGTTGAGTACCCCTACGTTAAATCGATCTGGTTAAAACTTATTATTATTATTATTATTATTATTATTATTATTATTATTATTATTATTATTATTATTATCTATGATATATAATATTCTGCTTGTCCTTTCCTTGGTTAGTCTGTACGTTACGTTTGGAAAAAAGCTATGCACAATTTTTGAAGCCAAACTGCTTGAAAAAAAGCCAAATATGCGAAAGTTGGGTTTTCTGGCAAATCTGGGCAAGAATATGAATGGCCTCTCTTTAATGTTGCCTCGTTTTCGAATATCATTAAAATAGTATATGATCATCGTCTCAAATAATATGAGAAAGGAACTCATAGTAATTTCGACGTGCAGTGGTTCTTCACTTAAGAAAGAAGTCAGTGAAACATTGCGTAAAAATGGAAACAGTCGAAAGAAACAGGGCAAAAAATGAACATTTTCTGCCAAGAGTTGCTGGACTTAAGGAGCAAATCAAAGATTATTTCTTATAATGTGATGTTATTATTTGTATTGAACTATGTAGCACAATATTACTTTATGATTATTTATTAGTATTTATTGATTTATCTCATTCGGGTCAGTTTTATATTTAAAATGCAATGGATACTATTTTCATAGAAATGTTAATAAAATATCAAATTTGCTGCGTTTTATTATTTTTCTATAAAAAAAAAAACTTGTTTGCGCTATTCATAAAAAATATCAGCTTTATCAAAGCATATTTGTTGATTCAGTATATTTCTCATTTCCGTGTGTCTTGGTAGTTAATAAATATTATAGGTAATAGACAAATTAATTCCAGGACAATGCAATTTGTTGCTTAGTTCATAATTACCATCTGACAGTTTTCTACTTTATGGAACTATTGCTAAACATACATTTTTAAAATAGATATTGTTCTTTCTTTTCCATTGGGGGCGGGTGAGATATTACGAGAAACGTTCGCCCTTTATTAATCAGCTACGAAATACAGAATCCGCTACTTTCAAATGTGTACATGAATCAATTCTTCTATTCGTTTAAATTTACGAAGAACATTCCTAGTTAATAATAATTTATCTATACTGATATAGAGAATTGTGGACGCTTTATTGCATTATATATATATATATATATATATATATATATATATATATATATATAACTACTTCATTTACTCACATAAAATTAATATACAAAAGTATAATTTTATGCGTAAACTCTAAGTATTTACTTCAAAAGTGCTCAATACGTAGGTAGAGCTAGTTAGTAATTTATAAAATATATATGCCGATTAAGCTACACTGAATATTCCGCGTTCCATCCACTCTAGTATTCTTCAGGCTTATGCGATATATATATATATATATATATATATATATATATATATATATATATATATATATATATATGGAGATGACGAAATATCGAGATCTTATGTGAAACATGAAAAGAGACTGGAATCTTAGGAAGATCTCTATTATTCCAGTAGTTGTAGAAGCAAAATATTTTTAAAAAATCATCTGGAAAATATACCCGGTGAACCAAGTGCAAGAAAAATGCAAACAATTGCAATTAAATTAGAATCTTCAAAAGAAGTGTTTGAAATGATGGTGAATAACTAGCATCTGGCTAGATACCTCATCCCAAATAAAAACAAAATGATAAGAAAATTAAAAAAAAAATGTTATGTGCGTGTGTGGATGTGATTATGTGTGCACGCGCGCCTGTTAATATCCGTTCGTTTTGAGCCAATCTTGGACGAGTTTAGACAGATTATTAACCAATTTTATATGTCAAGTATTCGTTGAGGATATCAATTCACAAACACAAAATCCGGATTATTAGCAACAATGAAAAAATATTAATTAAATTAAAAATGAAATTGAACAATAACTCAAACAGAAAGCTAAAATTTAATAAAAGTTAATAAAGCAAAAATGTTTTTTAAAAATAATCTGAGAGCTAAAGAATAATAATGATGGAAAAGTGTTTGGGAGTTATGTCAGTAATTACCTCCCTTTCCACCGAAGGGAACAGCTGATATGAGATAGTTTTAGTAGTGGAGATAGAAATTGCCCTGGCTCCGCGGCACTCCTCCTCTAATGGAGACAGCACAAAAAACTGAGGACAATATTAATCTGTAATATTTTTCTTTTTTTGTTTATGTACTAACGAATAACTGCTTAGCAAGGCCTATAGGGCACTCGAGGATAAAGGTTAATGAATAAAGGATTAGTAACAATGGTTGAGACTGACCAGAAATTACATTATATAAGAGGACGACTCAGCAAGAATTTGCTGATATTGAACTTGAAAGTCACCGTGCGGTAGTTACTTTGGAAGAAGTCCCATAGTATTGTGTTCCACGGATGGAGAGATATTCGAAAGAAAATTTGCTCATAGAAGTTCTGTTTACTTTTAGATGTGTGAAACAGTGTGAAACAGCACTAACCTTATTTGAGTTTTACCGGTTTCCTCCGAAGGAGGAAGTTACGTGGGAGTATGAAATTCACAAGAGGTCCCCACTCGTATGTATATTCCCGTTAGGGGAGTTGACAACGTTAGGTTTTGCAATTATTGCAGGGGGATGTTGACGCCCTCCTACATACAGCGCCTGTAATTCCCAAATTGGTCACCCATTTTAGTAATGACTAGGCTCAACGTTTCTTAACTTCAGTGATCTGACGGGAACCAGTTTGTCAGTATGATTATGCCGGATTGCTTTTAGATACACAGATGGAGAAAGGAAAATTATATAAAGTTGTTGCAGCTAAACGAGTTCTTGGTAAATGTTTTACAGGGTGAAACCATAGATTTTCAGGGCATTTAAACATCTACAATGAAAGATAAAGCCGAGAAAGGCTGACAACGTCTCTTCAACTGATGCATGGTTGCACCCTTGCTTTTTTGTTCTGTTCTGAAATCTTTGTCAAATATGCTGTTAACCAATATCGTCTTGTTACATGTAAAACGGAAAGAAAAAAAGGGCACCTATGTAAACGAGAACCTCCCAAATTAAAATCTTGAATAATTATCTAAACTCAAATGTAAATTAATATTAAGCCGACTTCACAAATTCATAAAAGTTAATTATTGGATTTTAATTATAAGGTGAAGCTCGAATTATTCAAACTCGAGATATATAATGCCAAAACATCTACCCATTAATATGGGAGGGGAGATAATCATCAAAAGCGTCCTGAATTGTGGCCATGTCACTAGTAAGGGTGCTGGAGGTAAACGTTTCGTCTGGGCTGACGTTATCCGCCTGATAGTAAGGGAACCGAACATTGGATTAACCACTAAGGAGGCTGTCCTATCAGCAGGCGCAAAGTACTGCGACTGCTGTATTGCCATTTGGTGAATGGACTCTGGACCATGCAGTAGTCTCTGGTGGGGCCTCTCGATGCCATACTAGTGGGTAATTGTTACGGCTTTACCTTTTCATGTGCTACAAAAAAAGAAAAAAATTTCCTGTCTTTTTCTCTCTTACTTCCCCTCTCTGTACTGCTCTAACCAAGTATGCCGACCTGTTCCACAAATCCCAAAACCTCAACATGAAACATCTCCAGATAAGAAAAAACTCGAATAAACCTTTTTTTATTTATTTTTTTTTTTTTTACATAGGCATCACCACATTATCAAGACCAAGAGGTCACTCAAGGATGAGGGTTAAAGAGTATACAGTAGAAATTGGACAATATAGTAATCATTAGTAATGAAAATTTGGTAAATTTGATAACTTATATGGAACAGCTCATCAAGAACTTATTTATGTTAGACTTGAAGACAACCATATTGTAGTCAGCCGGAAAGCAGGAAAACGGAAGACAATTCCACAGGCGTGCAGTTCTAAGAAAGAAGCTTTGTTCATGGAATCTACGTTTAGGTTTAGGCACAGATAAAGAGTGGGGGGAATTATTGATAGTGTTTACAGCTAGACGAGTGTTTCTTGTGAAAGTTTGGCGAGGGGGGACCATAGATTGAAGCTCAGTCGAACACTTTCCATGAAAATAACGATACATCAGAGACAAACTCGCAACATCTCTTCTGTGAGATAGAGGTTGCAAGGAAGAGAAAAGGACATCTCCTACGAGGCTACGAAGTCTATTTTGAACTCTATCAAGGCAGGCCAAATCCTTTCTAGCAGCTCCTGCCCAGATGTGGCAACAGTATTCCATCCTTGGACGTACCTGGCTCTTATATAGATAGAGAATAGCATCAGCAGTGAGATATCTACCGGATCGATAGAAAGATCCCACCATTTTTCCAACGGCCTTGGCAACAGATTTGATGTACGTGTTCCATTTAAGATCAGGAGTAATGGTCAAGCCAAGAAGCTTGTCAAAACTTGAGGCCTCCTGAAGACGAGAGCCATTCATTTCAATTGATGCCAGATGTGGTCAGAATGTTGATGATGTAAAGAGAGAAGCTTGGTTTTAGATGCATTAAAAGTAACCAGCCACTCCTTACCCCATTGTACTATGTGCTCAAGATCAGAGGAGAGAGAATCGGAGAGAACTTGGTCGTTTACTGTCTTAGATGTGCTACCATAAATGGTAGTGTCGTCAGCATAGATGTCTACAAATGATGTAAGGATGTGATTTGGAAGATCATTAATATAGATCAGGAAAAGAGTTGGGCCCAGGATGGATCCCTGAGGGACACCGGCATTAATACTGTGAGCTTCTGATTTTTGCCCCTCAACTACTACTCTTATGAACCTATCAGAAAGAAATGATTTAATAATTGAGAAGACATTTCCAGCAATACCATAGCTAGAGATCTTATGAAGTAAACCTTTATGCCATACCCTATCAAAGGCCTTAGATATGTCAAGAGCAATTGCCCTAGAAAGGTTGCCTCCGTCGAGAGATTTGATAATCCTATGAGATATACCTGTAAGCACATCTGCTGTAGATCTAGCAGAACGGAAACCATATTGAGTGTCACTAAGAAGGTTATTTTTGTTGAGATGGTTGATTACTTCTGTATTTAACACAGATTCCAGCAACTTACTCATGACGCACAGGAGACTTATTGGCCTGTACTGAGAGGGGGATGAGCGATCACCTGAATTCTTAAATACAGGGCATACTGATGGAATTTTCCAGGGAGATGGGAAACTATTCTCCTTAAAACAACGTTTAAACAGTTTTGTAAGTATGGGCGCTAGTTCAGGTTGAAGTTTTTTGAGTACTATAATTGGAATACCGTCAGGGCCAGTTGCTTTACTGGAATCAAGGTTTTTGATTAGCTTGGCAACATCACGTACAGATATACGTATATCACATAGCGTGTTTTCTGATACAGGAGGAAATATTGGGGGTTGGCAGCCTTGATCGCAAAGGGTAGAATTAGCTGCAAAGTTCTTGACAAAGAGTTTGGCTTTGTCTGATGCTGACGAGATTACCTCAGGTCCATTGATTATAGTTGGGATGGAGCACATGCTTCTGTTCAGGATTCTGTTTGCTATTTGCCAAAACTGGTGGGAACCAAGCCGCTGCTCAGCTACTTTGGACTCAACAGATTGAGCATACAACTCTCTTGCATTCTTTATTACTTTCTTACAATGGTTGCTGGCAGTCCTGAAAGCGGCTTTAGTTTTCATACATCTATTACGTTGGAAACAGTGGAAAAAGTGATTTCTGTGCGCAATGGCAGCAGCACATTCTGGAGAGAACCATGGCTGGCTGTTAGGTTATTGCTGAAACTTTTTCGAGGGTATGAAACGGTCAATACCTACAATTTACCATTCCGTCAGGTCTAATACTATAGAGGACACATCCTTTTTAAACATGGAATGCAGAGGTAGATCAGATATAAATGTACGGAAGCTATCCCAGTCAGCCTTAGTGTATCGATATACTGTACGATGGAGAGGTACGTCTGGGGACTTATTACATTTCATTTTTATCTTAATTGATACAACAAAGTGGTCGGAAGATCCAAGAGGCGACAGAACAGAAACTGAACATAGTTCAGGGCAAGTTGTGAGAAAAAGGTCTAGTAGGCTCGCATACTGACCGTCATTGTCGGGCACACGAGTGGGTTCCTGAACAATCTGAGTGAGGTCATAGGCAATGGAGAAATCATGACAGAACCTCCCCTCATCATCGGTCTTGTTAGAGTGGGTCAACCATTCGACGTACCACCACATACGTGAATGTTAGCTGAAGGATAAGCAGATAGGACTTGGTCAATTTTCTCAGATATGCTTTGAAGGATAGTAACTCCGCTGTTATGGGGGCGATAGAGAGTAAATATAAATGCCGTAGTGTGAGCTAAAGCAACCCGGAAGCACATATAGGGTAAGTTAGGATCTTCCCTGGAGATGTCCCTACCACATGGAAAGTTATCCCTAATATAGACACATATTCTATGCCCATGGCGATCTTGGGGGTCAGATTTAGAAGTTAAGTTAGAGTATCCTTTAATTGCGAACTCTTCTAGGGAAATAGCCTGTCCAATGCCAGTTTCACTTAAAAATAAAAGGTCTGGTTTAGTCTCCTGTAATTGGGTTTCAACCTCTGGAAAGTTAGAACGTAGACCCCTGATGTTGGAGAAGGAGACATGGTAGTAGGGGTCTACGTTGGAAGTTGGAGAACCGGGTTTAATCGTGTATTTTTTCTTGAAACTTGTCATGATGAATTTTTGGAATTAATGGACTAGGTCGTCAGATTTACTTAGAGCAGGACAGAGAGGGGAAACTAAGAGAGAAAAAGAAACGAAGAATTTTTTTTTTTATTTGTAGCTAATGATAAGGTAAAGCCGTAACAATTACCCACTAGTATGGCATCAAGAGGCTCCACCAGAAGCTACTGCATGGTCCAGAATCCATTAACCAAATGGCAATACAGCAGCTCCAGTACTTTGCACCTGCTGATAGGACAGCCTCCTTGGTGGTTAATCCAAGGTTCGGGTCCCTGACTATCAGGCGGATAACGTCAGCCCAGACAAAACGTTTACCTCCAGCACCCTTACTAGTGACATGGCTACAAGGATAGACATAGAAACAGAAAATTTCCGCCATCTCTGCCAACTGTTCGCGCAAAATACTGCCAACCTAGAAAACAGCTTTTTCTTCTCCCTTTGTCAGAAAAATCACTCATTAAAAAATGAGGACTGAGGGACAAATAAGAAGAAGCGAGAGTAACAGGAGCTGCCGATAACGCATCCACAATGCGTTTTCTACTCTCCATTAAAAAAAAAAAATTTAAAAAAACTATTAAGTATTCTACTTAATAAAAGTCCAACGGACGTGATTAAGGGAAAGTATGGTGATAGATTCCCCTCTCACGAACTAAGAATGAGTACAAATTCGTAATCTATTTTTGCAATCGACTTGGTAGATAAATAAACATTTATGGACTGAGAAAAAAAAAAAAAAAGCTAGCATTTAATAAAACAGAAATACATAAATTAAATACTGAAATAAAATGGAGTTATTAATATTTGAATCTAAAAATAAAAAGTATGATTAAAATTGAAATCACTTATCTCAACAAAAACACGTCCGTCTCCATAATGTAAACTGAAATGAGGAATTTAAGTTAACAGCGTTCAAAAAGATTTTTTTTTAAAATTAACCGTTAAAAGAAAAGCGTGATTTTATTCTGAACTTTAGCTAGTCACGTTTTAAGAAACTTACGATAAAAAAGAAAAGCGGATGAGGGGGGGGGGTCTTCCGAAAGTTACATAAATTAAATACTGGAATAAAATGGAGTTATTAATATTTGAATCTAAAAATAAAAAGTATGATTAAAATTGAAATCACTTATCTCAACAAAAACACGTCCGTCTCCATAATGTAAACTGAAATGAGGAATTTAAGTTAACAGCGTTCAAAAAGATTTTTTTTTTAAATTAACCTAGACCTCTACTACCAGGTCTCCTTCTCCAACATCAGGGATCTACGTTCCAACCTTCCAGAGGTTGAAACCCAATTACAGGAGACGAAATCGGACATATTATTTCTAAGTGAAACTGGAATAGGGCCGACCACTTCCCTAGATGAGTTAATAATTAACGAATACTCTACCTTAACATCTAAATCTGACCCCCAAGATCGCCATGGACATGGAATATGTGCCTACATTAAAGATGGCTTCCCATGTGGCAGGGATATCTTGAGAGAAGATCCTAATTTACCCTATATGTTCTTCCGGGTTGCACTTGCTTACACCACGGCATTTATATTTGGCCTCTATCGGCCCCACAACAGTGGAGTTACTATCTTTAAGAGTATATCTGAGAAAATAGACCACATCCTGTCTGCACACCCCTCGGCTAACATCCACATCTGTCGTGACTTCAACGTCCATGACGTGGAATGGCTGACCCACTCAAATAAAACGGATGATGAGGGGGGGGAGGGATCTGTCATGATTTTGCCATTGCTTATGACCTCACTCAGATTGTTCACGAACCCACCCGTGTGCCCGATACTACAGGTCAATATGCAAGCCTCCTAGACCTTTTTCTCTCAACTTCCCCTGAGCTATGTTCATGTTCCGTTCTTTCTCCTCTAGGATCCTCCGACCACTCCATCGTAACAGTTAAGATAAAAACGAAATGTAATAAGTCCCCAGATGTACCCCTCCACCGTACTGTATACCGATACTCCATGGCTGACTGGGATAGCTTCCGTACATTTATATCTGATCTACCTCTGCCTTCCATGTTTAAAAAGGAAGTGTCCTCTATAGTATCAGACCTGACCGAATGGTTAATTCATACCATCTAAAAAATTCCAACAAAAATCTACCAGCCAGCCATGGTTCTGCGCAGAATGTGCTGCTGCCATCACACACAGAAATCACTTTTTCCATAGCTACCAACGTAATAGATGCACTGAGACTAAAGCTGTTTTCAGGAACGCCAGTAACCATTGTAAAAGAGTAATAAAAAAATTCAAGAGAGTTATATGCGCAGTCTGTTAAATCCAAAATAGCTGATCAGCGGCTTGGTTCCCACCAGTTTTGGCAAATAACAAATAGGATCCTGAACATTATCAACGGACCAGAGGTCATCTCGTCAGCATCAGACAAGGCCAAACTATTTGCCAAGAACTTTGCAGCTAATTCTACCCTATGTGACGAAGGCCATCAACTCCCCATATTTCCTCCTATAACACAGAACACGCTAGGTAACATACAAATATCCGTGCATGAGGTCGCCAAGCTAATCAAGAACCTAGATTCCAGTAAAGCAACTGGCCCTGACGGCATCCCAATTATAGTGTTAAAAAAGCTTCAACCAGAACTTGCTCCCATACTTACGAAACTGTTTAAAGTTGCCTTAAGGAGAAGTGCTTTCCAACACCCTGGAAAACCTCATCAGTATGCCCTATATTTAAGAACTCGGGTGATAAGTCATCTCCCTCTCACTACAGACCAATAAGTCTCCTGTGTGTCATGAGTAAGTTGCTGGAATCCATATTAAATAGAGAAATAGTCAACCACCTCAGTAGAAATAACCTTCTTAGTGACATGCAATATGGTTTCCGTTCTTCAAGATCTACCGCAGATGTGCTAACGCTTATATCTCATAGGATTAGTGAATCTCTTGACAAAGGTTTCCTTTCTAGGGCAATTGCTCTTGACATATCAAAGGCCTTCGACAAGGTATGGCATAAAGGCCTACTTCATAAGATCTCCAGCTATGGCATAACTGGAAATTTTCTCAATCATTAAATCATTTCTCTCTGATAGGCTCATAAGAGTAGTGGTTGATGGACAAAAATTAGAGGGCTGCAGTATTAATGTTGCAGTCCCTCAAGGGTCAATCCTGGGCCCAACTCTCTTCCTGATCTACATCAATGATCTCCCCAAACACATACTTAAATCATTCGTTGACATCTATGCTGATGACACGACCATCTACGGCAACACATCAAAGGCTGTAAATGACAAAGCTCTCTCTGATTCTCTCTCCTCTGATCTCGAACGAGTGGTTCAGTGGGGGAAGATGTGGCTGGTTACCTTTAATGCATCTAAAACCAAACTCCTATCTGTACATCATCAACGCTCTGATCCCCATCTGGCATCAATTGAAATGGATGGCTCTCGTCTAGGAGAGGCCCCATGTTTTGACAAGCTTCTGGACTTGACCTTCACTCCTGATCTGAAATGGAACACATACACCAAGTCTGTTGCCAAGGTCGCTAGAAAGATGGTGGGATCCTTCTACCGCTCCAGAAGATATCTCACTACTGATGCAATTCTCTATCTATATAAAAGCCAAGTACGTCCAAGGATGAAATACTGCTGCCATATCTGGGCAGGAGCTGCTAAAAACAGCCTATCCTGCCTTGACAGAGTACAAAATAGACTTCGTGGTTTAGTGGGGGATGCTCTTTTCTCTTCCCTGCAACCTTTCTTCCACAGAAGAGACGTTGCAAGCCTATCTTTGTTTTATGGTTATTTCCATGGCAGGTGCTCGTCTGAACTCCAATCTCTGGTGCCTCCTAGCCAATCTTTTACGAAAAACACCCGTCTAGCCGAAGCCACTGTCAAAAACTTTCCCCACTCTTTATCTGTGCCTAAATCAAAACGTAGATTCCATGAACAAAGCTTCTTTCTTAGAACTGCACGCCTGTGGAACTCTGTTCCGTCTGCCTGCTTCCCTCCTGACTACAACTTGAATGTGTTCAAGTCCAACGTAAACAAATTCCTGATGAACCGCCCCCTTAAGTAGACACTTTAAATATCCGCACTAACGTACTGTACTTACAATAACCCTTATCCCTGAGTGGCTTCCGGGCCTTGATAAGTGGTGACCACCTATTAAAAAAGAAAAGATTTACTCGCAATAGAGTATCCTCTGTATTTTGCACCTGCGGATTTTGTTTGTGGACTATCATTCATGGTGGTTTTTTGTTGGCATTCGTTTCCCCGATATCTTTCTATTAAGAATGCTTTCTAAAAGGATATCCGCTACTTACGGGAGGAACTACGTGAAAGTTGCTAACGTTCCTAAGTGAAAGTGCTCCTGTCAAACGAACTGGATTCAAACTTTGTATACCCAGATTGCCAGCCTGCATCATTAACCATTGAGCCACCGTCAACTCGCGGCACCTGCTGATGGGACAGCCTCTTTTGGAGTTACTTCAAATTTTGGATTCTTTGGTCTGTCAGGCAGATAACCCCAGCCCTGATAAAACCTTTAGCTGCAGCATCCTTATTAGTGGCATAGCAACAAAGAATGATAACATTGGTAGATTTTGCATCTTTTGACTCGTATAAACCAGCATGTTCCATCAAAGATCACACAAGGGAGGATGGGGTCTAGTAGTCTCCCTCCTTCTGCAGCCTTGGATTCTGCTATTGGCAGCATTTGGTTGACAACCCGTGATGTGCCGATAGATATAAAATTGAATGGTTCGAGGTGCTACATAGAGCGGACTCCAGAAACCATTTAAAGATTTTGGAGTCTGTCTCTATTGCGGTGCGGAAACCTTCTTTGTGTCGGCAGAAAGAAACATCTAACGCTTTGTTTCTCTTTGGAGAACTGTGAATCTTTTCTCCCGTTTTTTTTTGTTTTTTTTTCATTTATTTTTCCCCCCTCGTTGTGCCATTATTTTAATCGTTTTTTAAACGTTAATAAACTTTATTTTAGTGTCCCCGTAATTTTTGGCACATTCAATAGTTCCCCGTCAGAACTCTTTACTTTCGACATAGTATTATTATTTTTACGCTACCGATTTTCTCCTGATGAGATGATAGCTGAAAGAGCTCTCGAGAGACTTCCGCCAATTATATTTAAAACTGTATTTAAATTCTGTACCTCTAAGCATTTATATATATATATATATATATATATATATATATATACAAAAGTCGGAATACATAAGCACCCCAAACCCCAACGACCTCACATTCAGACCCATAGTAGCAGGACCATCATGCCCAACAAGCAGACTTAGCAACCTAATAGATATACTATTACAGCCCTTCACCAATCTAGTCAGAAGTTTTGTAAGAGATAACACACACTTCCTTAGCTCCCTACCACAAGCAGTAGACGATGGGACTATACTAGCCACATTCGATGTTAGCAGCCTATATAGCAATATCCCACACAATCTAGGAAAAGAAGCTATCGCATATTGGATTGACAAACAGACTTTACACCCCAGATTCAATAAACAATTCGTGATTGATAGCATCAACATAATCCTCAATAACAACTCCTTCCAATTCAACAAAGACAACTACATCCAAATACTAGGCACAGCAATGGGTACCAAAATGGCACCGACATATACCACCCTTACACTCGCCTTCCTAG
>NC_136496.1:93736717-93779217 GCF_053919585.1 Euprymna scolopes
GTTTCTGGCAAACATATTCTTTTGAAAGCCATCAAAAAAAGTTACTAACGATTTATAAAGTGTTTCTATTTGTGTTGACTCTATTTACTTGCTCTCTTAAGAGAGCATAATTAAACACGGGGTCGGTTTTTTAATGTGTGGAAAATCCGACTTCCCTAAAAGGAGTATTCTGAATTGTGACAAAAATAAAAATGACTCAGTCTAGGAGTTCTTCTTCACTGATTATGAACAGAAATGATGAACTGCAGCATCAGAACAGATACTACAATTTGCTCTTAGACTGTATTTCCACATTTCTCTATGGTTATATATATATATATATATATATATATATACCTCCGTTCAGTCTCGAAAGACAAAGGATACTCCCTATAGGGCAGCTGCACATGCGATTGTGGGGCGAGGGTTGCGCAATCTCCAGCCACACCTCTCCTGAATTGGCACTGTTGGAGTCCAGTAGCGAGGAGAAATCCAGGACGACTGGAAACAATACTGAGATAAGCAGAGAGCACATACAGCACCTGGAAGTCCCAAATGGTCACCCATTTAGTACTGACCAGGTTCAACGTTGCTTAACTTCGGTGATCCAGCGAGAACCTGTGTGTCAACGTTATTATGCCGTGTTGGATTATGCAGTAGTCTGAATAATCCAAGTAGTACAAATTATCAATCTGCATCTAAAAAATCAAGAAACGCGTGTGTGTGTGTGTGTGTGTATATATATATATATATATATATATATATATATATATACATATATATATATACATATATATACATATATATATATATATATGTATATATATATATATATATATATATATATATATATATACATATATACACACGTTTCTGGATTTTTTAGATTATATATATATATATATATATATATATATATATATATATATATATATATATATATATATATATATATATATATATATATATATATTAGATGCAGACTGATTATTTTTACTATTCGGATTATTCAGACGACTGATCTCATCTTGAGTGTTATTTTCACAATGTTTCAGCGACTGTAACCTTCAAGTGTCTTTTGTCGAACTCGGGAATCTTTTTGTCAAACTCGGGAATGTGCGTGAAATTCCGAAGGGAACACTATTTAATCCATAGAGATGACATGTTCTCATTCCGTCAGCCATGATCGAATAGAATCTTAAGAAATTCGCAATTTTAATCAGATTTTGCCGCAATTTTAATCAGATTATTGCCAGATTTTTGCCAGCAATGATTCAACCTTCCAGAAGAGTATCACTTAAAATTAAATTTTACCTAGTACTATATCCGTTCACAACAGATCCTTGAGGTATGAATTTTGGAAGCTTTAAACCTATTCTTGTTTTACATGTACAATCTTACTACTTATCACTATAGTGCACGATTTATTACTACAGATTACCATATATACACTTGTGGGGATTTGCCAGTGAGCGGCTAAGAAACAAATCAAACAATAAGTCTTTTTTACATACGTGCATGGTTGCTAGTCTTTCATTCTTTGATCGTCGTTTTTCCATATGTAGACCACGATCCGCAATCCTTTTCGGATTGTGATCTTCTGTTTAACTCCAGACAAATCATGAAAAGCAATGAACACCTGTTGGCTTTCCAAGGTTTTATTCAGAGATTTTTCTCTTTGTGAAAGTGTTGTGAAGAGTCACCTATGTACAAGACATGGACTCTTCCGAACAGTATAAATAGAGCGAGCTATACAGATTCTCGTGATGTGTTTGTATACTTCGTAGTACGACATCTTTGTTTTAAGTATTACGATTCTTGTCCTCTGTATATTCTGCATTGTTCTCGATACAAATACCATTGTTTAAACGAATCTACGTGCCTGTGTCTTCATTAGTGACTCTTTTGTGCCACAAATTACTTCTTTGGGTTAAGTAAATCTTAATATTCCTGTTTTAGTATCCTGCCGAACAATAAATTCTTGCAAATTATAATTTAGTCTTTAATTGTGGTCTTTTATGGCAAGCTGTACTTCCTATTATGGTTGTATTGAGCTTTTTTATTTGGTTGGGCTTACTAAGTTTACAGAAGTTTTTGGCTTGTAAACTTAATTTTTACTCCTTGATTTTATATATATATACTAGACTACCCGTAACCCGTTGGGTCAGTATGTTATATTAGCTATGGAATTCATGTATGAGCGTGACACTTGTGACATAAAGAAAATAGGGGTTTTTTTTTTACGTAAGAGAAACATTTCTATGAAAGCATATCAAAATGAAAAATCACGGACGGATCACTCAAACATGAAAAAAAAAAATCCTATGTTTCCGAATAATCGCTCAAAAATCGAAAATTAAACATGATTTTCCTACGAATCGAACGCCGACGAAAGTCATTTAGCAGCAAAAACGCACATAAACCTACCGATGAGAAATATAAGAATGAAAAATCCATATTGGAATCCTTCAACCAAGTTATAGTACCTTAAAATCTAAAAAAAAAAAATAATGAATAAAACCTGAAGCAAAAAAAATAAAAGCTAAATAAATAAAATAAAATAAAACTAATATTGAAACAGATTAGTAAATATGGCAACAAATTCACTATTCTCACACAACTATTTTGTATCTAGAAATGTAAACAAAAAATAAAAAAGGAAGGAATGAAGGAAAAACGGACGGATAGAGAGTAGTAGTAGTAGTAGTAGTAGTAGTAGTAGTGGTAGTAGTAGTAGTAGTAGTAGTAGTAGTAGTCTTGGCTTTACTACAATTGTTCTTATGTTTGTCAACGTGTTAAAGAGGTTTAGTTGTAAGAAAATAGCGGCAGTATAGTTGTAATAAAGAATAGTTGCAAAACACCCCCACTCTTCCCATGTTAAATAATAATTTCGAAATAACAACGTTAATATTTCAATGCGCAGGTCAAAATCTGCAAAAGAAGCGATTTGTGTTTATTTGTTTACGTTGTTATGGGTTAATGTTTATGCGCGCATGCGCAACCGGATGTCGTAAACCTGAAAGTGGGTTACATCACTCGTTCAAGGTTATTTGAGTTTTATAATTATATATATATGTGTCATATATATACATATGTTATATATACATATATAATATATATACATATATATATATACAAATATATATATACAAATATATATAATATAATATATATACATATATATAATATAATATATATACATATATATAATATATATACAGATATATACATATATATATATGTGTGTGTGTGTGTGTGTGTGTGTGTGTGTGTGTTAGAGACAGAAAGATAGACAGACAGAGACAGAGAGAGAGAGAGAGAGAGAGAGAGAAAGAGACAAATAGAAATATGTATTAAAATTTTACTTGGATTTTATTTAATGTTAAATCTTACTTAAATTTATAAAATCAAAACATTTATTTTGTATAGAAGAAATTCATCTTGTAAACATAAATTGTGAACGTGTTTTTTTTTTTGTTGTTTTATTTTATTTTGTTGTTGTTGTTGTTGTTGTTGTTGTTGTTGTTTTTTTTGTTTTTTTTTTGTTTTTTGGGGTTTTTTTTTTCTATCGTGATATCTGTACACTTCGAAATGTAGAGAAACGATACTAATCGAACATGTATTTACTTGTCTTTCCGCAGATTAATGATGCCTACCGAAACGCAAAATCGAAAAAATTATGGGATCTAAAAGCATATGCAATGAGCAACGCCCAAGAGTATTGGGCCGAAGGAACAGGGGCCTTTTTTCGGTCGAACCTCCTCACTTACGCTGCTGGCAAAATGAACATGTAAGTCGGCATTACTGTCCTGGGAAACCATTGTTTTATTTCTTCAGTAGTTTTGGTAAAATCCCTGAAGTTATATTTGGATGAGTTCTTTAGATTATTTTCATACTAATGAGTAGTGCTATGACAAAAGAACATTCTTTTCATTGTTTTGACTCTCGAGTATATATCCGACACAGTTAATTAATTGAGAACCACATCACTTGATATAAAAACATATAAGATATTAACTGATATATACTCGAGAGGCAAAATGATGAAAAGAATATTCTCTTGTCATAGCCTTACTGATGAGTCACCGCGTATCAACGCCGAAGATCTCACGGGATAAAGGTTAATTAAATTGGCAGTTGGTTATAAGCACCACCAATATATAATAGTGACTTCAAAAGTTTTCTTTTTAATATATGACTTGGGTGCTATCAGCTTGAATCGATACCAAAATATTTAGCTCTGTTTTACTGTTGGCTCCTATATGATATAAGGACACACGCATATCAAACATTTTTAAATTAACGAAGTTAAATATATAAATGTGTGTTTGTGCATGCGTAAAGAATACATATTAATTTGACTTACGCTTTCCAAGTTCTAATTTTTCAATTTTGACCGCCTGGCAGGTCTTCTTTTTTTTTTTTTTTTTTGCAAAAACCAAATCAAATTTGTTCTACATGTCCGAATACGCCACATATCAAGTTTCACGTCTGTGCACTAAAAATGACAGAGTAGCTTGGCAGAGACTATTTTGCACACACACACACACACACACACGTTCACTTTTATACATTAAACAAAAATATATACATATACATAAATATATATGGAAACAATTTTGTGTTTACTGTAACTTTTTACGCAAACATTATGCAAGTATATATCATGTAGAATATCTGCATGAATATAATTACACGTAATAGTTAACTAAAGATGATCATCCCATTAGAAAACAAAAAAAAACTCATAGGGAATTAAAATGAATGTTTAAAAGAATATGCAAATTAGCCAAATCTTTTGCTAGTGAATGCAATTCCACAACCCATATATAAGAAAATTGTATTTTCTTTTTAAATGAATAGAAAAGGGGTTTTAATATGAATATCAATACACACAAAAGAAAAACAAATTCATAGGAATGCATATATATATATATATATATATATATATATATATATATATATATATATATATATAATAGACGTCACAATATTGTAAAATTAAATTCACAATATTTTATTCAAAACAAGAAATATCATGACGACTATCACTTACACGAGGCTCAAACACTGATATTGAGCCTTTTAAATCTAGATAAGGTTGTTATTCTATAATTCATTTATTTTGAATTTGAAAAGATTTTTATTAATCTTTTCTTTAATTCTGATATTTTCTCCTAGTATATATATATATATATATATATATATATATATATATATATATATATATATATATATATATGAAAAAAATGTTTAAATACAATAAAATGGTATTATTTAAAGATTATAAATGTAAAAAAAGGTTGTAGGTATGTGTATATATCTATTAAAAGGAGAAGGAGAGGGGGAAAGTTTAACCAACTACAAATACCGTTTTAATAATGAGACTAGCAAGTTAAAAACGATGACTAAGATGACTTTTGCATCTACCTGATAATATAGACTGAGTCCATCCAATCAACAATGATTTTGACAACTTATTTAATTTTTGTTAATTACTAAAATATTCACACATTTTATATAATATGAATTTATTTGATTTTGTCATGTTTTTTTTTTTTTTTTTTTTAGGTGTAATCAGACCGTAATCTGCCCATCAGAAAAAGAAGCCCGGGCCCACCTGCATAAATATGACCCTCAGCTCTTTGAACTGTTGAGCTACATATACACCAATGGCAGGTCTTATCTAAGCAGTGGCATGAGAACTTGCATGTAAATTGCAAACACACGCCCCCTACATTACCACCGCTCAGGTCTTGAGCTACAACAAGTAAAAAAAAAATATAATAATCAAAGAAAATGAGTCATTTTTGTTAAGTGGTGGTTCATGAACGAGTGTTGAAGAGACAGAGAGAGAGGGGGGAGGGAAGGGGAGGGGAGCAAATGAATTAAGAATACACATAACAAAAAAAAAATATATAACGCTTCAGCTTTGAACTGTTTCCAACAAGAAAAGAGATGATGTAAATTAATTATCCGACAAAAAGAGGGAATGGGAAAAAAAAAAAACAGAAAAGAAAAGACAAAAGAAAATGGACACTGTTTGAATTGTTTTTAAGTCAAAAACTGATTTGAACTTAGAGTTGCAACTACCAAAATTTTAGTACTAATGTTGGGATTACCTGATTTATGAAAGGAGGTGGGTAATTCAGTGTTGTTTAAATTCTTATGGGACACTTTTCTACCTCCATTCTTGACAAAAAGGTCAAATGTTTTGAACTTACATATTCAGTCATCGAAAAGGTACATTGTGTAAGTATTACTTGTAGTTGATATTTAAAATTTTAATATATTTAATGTTAGTAAATATTACTACGTAAAATATACCATATATCTTTAAGAACGTTAGTGTTAGTCGTTGAGACTAGTCAGTACTTAAACTACATTGGAACATTGGTTCTGATCAGATCATTAGAGTTGAACCTTGTCAGTACTTACACCATGTTGAAACACCAGTTTTGATCATACCATTGGAGTTGAACCTTGTCAGTACTTACACCATGTTGAAACACCAGTTTTGATCATACCATTGGAGTTGAGACTAGTCAGTACTTAGACCATGTTGGAACACTAGTTCTGGTTGTATCACCAAAATTGAAACTGGTCAGTACTTAAATCAGTGATCGCTTGGGAATACCAGGTATCATAAGATTGAAAATGACTCTAAAGTGACCTGCCTTAATACTCTTCATAAATGTATGGATTTGTCTCTCTCAATCCATAACAATGCGTTTAATAGTAGTCTAGACTAGACTCTAAAGCCTTGGTAGGGCAACTAGCCTTGAATAAGGAAAACTCCAAAATAAAACCAGCTTTTCTCCATTTATCCAATCATTGATTTTTCTGGTCGTTATAGTACCGGGCAAGTAATGCCTAGTCAAGAGAGGTTAGGATTGCGCAACCCTTGTTTCACTATGATTCATCATTGTGTAAGCCTATTCATTGTCTCTTGAGATCGAAGGAGGCCATCATTATACTTAAGATAAATTTATTTTCTGTGTCTAAAATTTCATCCTAGTCAAATAGCAATGGAAATCATTAACAGAACTGGTGACAAACTAGAATTTTGTATCAAAGATGACTCAGGTGTTGCTTAGCGTAAAACCAGGAATAAGTAGTGGTCATGTAAGCGTTCAGGCTTGAAATGACTGATTGACTATCACTTGTAGGCAGGTTTCTTTGGCTTGAACATTATTTATCTTTTGGTAGCTGCTCAAACTTACAACAGCCATAGTTTGAAGAAAAATTTTTAAGGCTGGATGCCCTTCCCAATCTCTCCAAAGGGACGAGTATTTTGCTGCAACATCTTGCTATAGTTCTCTGTTGGTTGGAGCATTGTGCTTGTCTACTGATAAGAATATGATAATCTGCACAACCATGCTGTTCTCTGACCCGTAACCACATTTTTGTTGAACACGACAGAAACTAATGCTACTCATGAAAATAACAGGATTGCTTATTAGGGTTTACTCTTTTAGATCTGCTCTGTTTTGTCTATGCCCTTCACCATACATGGATGGCCGTTCATTATGGAGAGGTTTTTGCAAACAACAACTGCAAAATGGACTATTTTACATATTAGTGTTGGGTGCATGGAGAGCAGTTGAGGACGCCATAGAAGACCATCTCGGTAAGGTAATACGCCTGAAAACCTTGAGAAAGGGAATTCTGAGAATGACCTTTAAATACCATTGTGAAATGCAGGCATCCGTTTTCAGAGTAAGTGTTTAGTCATTTAACCAGTTCAACACCGTTTCTAAATCCCACTCAAAACTGACTCATTTAACATCGCCTCACTTTGAACTTGACTTTCGGAACCAAAATACCAAGATGTGTTCAAAATAGTGGTGTGTAGAGGTTTGGTTACACTTTGATGATGCCCGGGACCAACTCTTTGATTGTATGCTCCAGAGACTCAAGTATAAGTCCTAGTACTATGAAATATTATGAGAAAGGGAGATAGTTTGAATATGATTGGATGTTTTCTCAATCTGTATGCCACTGGCCCGTCGTCACCTTCCTTCTACATGCCACTGGTTCAAAACCAAATAAAACAAAATTAAAACAAACTTAAACATTTTTAAAGCCTATCAGACTAAAACTGTAAAGACAATTGCTCAGAAAATGTAATTTTTTTTATATATTTATTAAAAATTGGTGAAAGTATTATGAATATACATGCAAGCAAGGCTACTTGGTGTTGGCCAACGAAAAACAGCTTCAACTATGCAGACACAAATATAATATATGTTTCATATGATTCTAGAGTTTTTATTTTATTTATTTATTCAATGAATGTAACCTCCTCGGTCTTCGGACTGGTATCAAAGTGTAGTATCTCTTTTATCCACAGTTGGGTATGAGAGATCCCTCTAGACTGAGGTAATTTTTATTTTTGTCGTAATCCAATTGTCACTTTTTAGATGAGCTGGGTTTTTCCTGTATCAAAACTGACCTACTACAAATGGAATAGGAATTCCAATTTCTGCCCGTGAATATCGATTTTAACTGTTGTGGCTATTTTTTTTTTCTTTGAAAGGTTCTGCTTTGCTCTCATTGCTTTAAAAAAGATATGCTCATGTGAATGCCAATTTTATTCGCTTTCCAACCTATTTGAGCCAGAATGTTCGAGGAAACAAGTTCAACAAACGCATAGGCTGCTTGATACAGTTTCAAGAGAATAACCAAGATCATGATACTGAATATCTGTTTGAGCCAAAATGTTTCAGTAACTCAACTCAACAAAGTCATAGACTGCTTAATACAGTATCAGGCGAACAATCAAGATCACAAGACTGGATATCTTGTTGAGCCTACAATATATCTCAGCTCAACAAAGTAATACACTGCTTAATACAGTTTCAAAAGAACAGCTAAGATCAACAAAGCTGAATATCTGTTTAAGCAAAAATATTTCAGTAACCCAACTCAACAAACTCATAGCCTGCTTAATACAAAATCAAGAGAACAGCCAAGATAAATAAAAGTTGAATATATGTTTGAGCTAGAATGTTTCAGTAACCCAGCTCAACAAAATAAAAGATTGATTGATACAGTTTCAAGAAAGCAGCCGAGATAAAAAAACAAAAATAAAAAAAACTGAACATTATTGTATGAGATATAAACTGATGAAAAGGACTATTAATGCACGCCTTTAAATAAAATAATTCCACTGTTTGTGCCGAGGTGTGTAAATTTTGCAATGGCTTCCACCTCCTCAAACTGATTGCTTCTTCAAAACTCATCTATGTAATAAATAGGGCTATGACAACAGCATATTCTTTTCATTTTTTTTACTCTCGAGTATATATCCGACACAGTTAATCAACTGAGAACCACATCACTCTATATAAAAGCATATAAGATATCAACGGATACACACTCGAGAGTCAAAACACTAAAAAGAATATGCTGTTGTCCTAGCCCTAGTAATAACAGTGAATGCGTGTGTATCTGGATCGCTTTAATAATCATGCATACAAATTTAATTTTATGGGCAGCGAAATAGAGGTTTAGTCTTAATAATATATGACAATAATATAAAAGAATGAAAAGAATTTCTTTCCGTTTTAATATAAACACAAACGTGTTTCACTACAGAACATAGGAAAAGAGAGAAAGTTGTGGATTCGTTTTCTCATCAAGTATTTTTCTCTTTTTATCGATTAGTTTTGTCTTTTTCCTATCAATACAGAGAGCAAGAGGGAGGGGGATTTTTGTCTAATTTCATATCAATTAGTTTCGTTTCAATGATTTAAAGTTATGACCTTGCATTAAATTGCGCTGTGACAGTGAACGGACAAAACATGATAGTTATAAATATGGTTAATCTTAGTCTTTAAATATTAAATCTCTTATTGATGTACAAAAATACTAGGTTTTTCTATTACAATTTACTTATTTACATGTTTTCATAAAATAATTATTGGCATCTGAATAATGCATCTATTTTCTAGTTCCTAAGAAACGGATTTTCTGAATGACTTGTGGTCCATCAAGAAAATAACCAGAATCTTTCAAAATGTTCTAGAAAGTAATGAAAATACGTAAGAAATGGTTTACAAAGTAATGAGTTTATGGAAAAAAATTGTTCCAGAATATAATGAGATTCTGTAAAAACGTTCAAGAAAGTTAGAAAATTCTGTAAAAATATTCTGGAAAGTAATTATATTCTGTAAGAATGTTCTAGAAAGTAATTATATTTTGTAAATATGTTTTAAGATGCAATAAAAATATGTAAAAATTTATAAAAAGTAATGAGATTCTGTACAAATATGTTCAAGTTAGAAGATTCTGTAAAATATATTGTAGAAAGTAAAGAGATTCTGAAAAAAACTTTTAGAAACTAACAAAATTCTGTCAAAATGTGTTTAAATGTTATCAGATTATGTAAATATATTCCAGTAAGTAATGAGGTTCTGTAAAATAGATCTTCATGAAAGTTTGAGATTCTGTTTTAGATTCTGTAAATAATGAGATTCGGTAAAACTTCTGGAAAATAATAAGATTCTATTAAAATGTTCTAGAAAATAATGTGATTCTCTAAAAATGTTCCAGAAAGAATTGAGACCCTTTAAAAATATTCTAGAAAATAATGAGATTCTATATAAACGTTCTAGAAAATAGTTAGATTCTGTTAAAATGTTCTAATTATGTAAAACTGTTCTAGAAAGTAATGAGATTTTGAAAATAATTTCTAGAAAGTAGAGTTTGTAAAATGTTTTTGTGTGTGTGTGAGTGTTCCCAATGGACCCTGAAACGGCTGGGCCAATTTTTTGGAAATTTTACACAAATGTACCTTATGTGCCTGAGAGTGTTTTTAGATAGGTTTTGTATTGGAATACCTTCCGATAAGAATCGAAAATCTATAATCGAAGAAATCTCATAAAAGAAGGAACAGTCCAATTTGACCAAAGTTGACACTTTTATACAGTCTAACATCACAAGTGCATTTGAGAAGTTTTATCACCGCACAAGCGGAAGGGTGCATCGTATAAAATCAACAGTAGATTCTTTGATAAGACAGGAGCGTGTTCAAAATGAACGTTTCTGTTTAGGGCACAATTAAACGATTATACTTGACTTTTGCATTTTAAATTTTAATTCATTATGTAAAACATAATTTTATAAAATCAACAGTAGGCTCTCTAAAGTACAATGTAGACTACAATGTATTGTGGACTAAGACATTATAGGGAGGGGGCATGTGAAACTTCCTTTCAATGCACCATGATGGGTTCCAGACTAATTTGATTGACGAATAAGCGATTTCACTGATTTCAATGACAATAAAGTATTGGAAGTGTGGAACATTCGTTGATCTTTACACAATCCTGGGCAACATCGGGTCCCCCTGCTAGTATAGTATAAATATAAAGATCAAAATCTCTTAGATATTCCATTATATAAATCCCAAGTAAATTTACATTAAAACTACTTTTAACTTGAGAGAAAATAAAACTAATTATGTGGTAGACATGTTTTTGGAATATTTCTTGCCAATAAACCTTCACGGTAAGAGAAAAGATTCTGAGAAAAATAAAAGTTAAGAAAATGATTGAAAATATTCGCAAAACTATCAATAAAATAAATTAAGATTGGATAATCATTTTTTTAAAAGTACTTTATTTCAAAACTAGCCTGGGTGGCTGGTATTGCCCGGGTGTTTGAAGATGTGTTGAGCAAAAAAAAAAAAAAGGAGTAGGCAGGCAGGCTCAAACCCATACCACGAAGGAGGAAAAGAATGTGAAAAAAAAAAAACATGACGTCTTTGCTGTTGCATCCATCGCCAAAGCGAAAGTAGGTTTAGATTAAGGCTAAGTCAATCGAAAAGAGGGTATGACTTTCGAAAATATCAGCGAAAAAAGCGACCCCTCCCAGTAGAAAAGTGCCCAGTTGAGGGTGAAGGAATTAATGTTTTTAGCCAATTTTTCGATATTTGTCGTTCGAAGGGTCGAGCTTCAGAACGATACCGATCTCATGAATATCTGTTGCCCATGTCGAAAGTTTTGGGCATACATACATACATACATACATTTAAACAGACGTGAGATTTATATTATAGACTAGCAGGGCTACCCGGCGTTGCTCGGGACCGTATAAACAATGAAAAAACAAAAGCAGATATTGAACATATGTTTGATTCTTAGGGGAGAGGAATCTTTCATCTCTATGTATTATTTGTTTTATCTACCCTAGGACTGATATTGTTCATGTTTTATCCCTAGCATAGGTAATTTACAGCATGTATATGAAATTGTTTTACCTTAGGGAGAAGAGAACAGGTAATATACAACATAATGTGTCTATATTACATCCCTGGCAACGCCTAGAAACCAGCTAGAACATGTATTTCAGTCAATCTTTATTATATCCTGGGCTATGCCGGGAAACCAGCTAATCTCTTTTTAGTGACTTGACCACCAAAATACCTCCCTAAGTGTGTCCTTTCTTTTGAACTTATTAGATATAGGTATCTAGAAATGTGTGTGAAATTTGTTGAATGCATTGTTCACTATGATTTTCTTATTGTTCTACACAATATCAACTGTAGCGAAATAACACAGTAAACTTAGTGTAGTGTTAGAATAAAGAGCAAAGGAAAAAATTAGAATCATATTTTGTAATTGCAAATCTAAATTTGCTAGCATGTACCAGTATTTGCCAGGTTGTGGAAATTTGGAACTTATAACATATGTAGTGGCCTTTTCCTAGATACCTATTGCTAAAAATTATACTTTCATTTTGTTAGAAAAATCTCTCTTCAGATGCCCTGCATCATTCAAAATAAAAACAAATATTTTTATAATTGTTTCAGTATATTGCTACACAATGTGAAAGTTTTTAACGTTTGTAAAAAAAATCATGAATGTGCTTATATTGCAAAAAAGAAAATATCAGTGCACAGTATTGAAAGTGTTTGAGATTCAAAAGTCTGTAACATTTCTACTAACTTCATAAGATGTCATGTGAGAAACTGAATTGAATATCAAGACATTATCTGAAGCGTTTTTATTTTGGTGTAACATATGTGTTTACAGTGAACCTTAACTTTTAATAAACAGATTGGTATGCAATGACATAGGCTAAGAATCTTTAAAATATATATAAATTGGAAAAATGTGTGAACAAATGAAAAAAAAAATGATCCGCTCCACTTGATGACATCAAGCACAGTAATATTTTAGTGAAGAAAATATGAAATTGATGTTCAGTGATTAGTTTGGATGAATGAGAAAATGTAATTGTTTGATGCATAAAAATAACTCAGTTGCTGTATTTGATATTAAGCAGCAAAATATAGTGATTTGAATATTTGGGAAAACATCAAACCAGATTATGTAAAAAGAAAAAAAAAAGATGAAATTAGAAAATATATATTTTATGTTTATGAGTTCTGCCAATCAAAATTTTGTGGCAGAAATTGGGTGATTACCATGCAATTTTATTTTGGTAAAATTCTTAAATTATTAGAATGTTTATTATAATTTCTAATTAGTGACTTGTTATAATCAAAATCCGCCCTAAAGAGTGTCCTTTCTTTTATTAGGTATCAGAGTAGGTATCAAGATTTCTACTTCTATACAAATGTGATATTTCAGATCTGTACATAAAAAATTTGTTGAATATATAGGTTGAGAATTGTTCTGTGTCGCTCTCTCTCACACACACACGCATTCTCACTTTTATAGATATAATAGATAGATTACTCTAGATATATTTCCATATGTCTGAATACCCTATATACAAATTTTCAAATCTGTAGATAAAAAAATTTGTTGAGTATATAGGTTGAAAATTGTTCTCTCTCTCTCTCTCACACACACATTCTCAATTTTTGAGATATAATAGATAGATTATGCTAGGTATATTTCCATATGTCTGAATACCCTATATACAAATTTTCTAATCTGTAGATCAAATATTTGTTGAATATATAGGTTGAAAATTGTTATTACTCTCTCTCTCTCTCTCTCTGGCTACCTCACACACACATTCTAACTTTTATAGATATAATAGATAGATTATGCTAGATATATTTCCATATGTGTGAATACCCTATATACAAATTTTCTAATTTGTAGATAAAAAATTTGTAGAGTGCATAGGTTGAGAATTGTTCTCTCTATCTCTCACACACACATTCTAACTTTTAAAGATATAATAGATTATGCTAGATATATTTCGATATTTCTGAATACCCTATATATAAAAATTTGTTGAATGTATAGGTTGAGAACTGTTCTCTCTCTCTCTCTCTCTCTCTCTCTCGCTCACACACACACACATTCTCACTTTTATAGATATAATAGAAAGATTATCCTAGATATATTTCTATTTGTATGAATACTCTATATACAAATTTTAAAATCTGTAGATAAAGAATTTGTTGAGTATATGGGTTGAGAATTGTTCTCTCTCTCTCTCTCTCTCTCTCTCTCTCACACACACACACACACACACATTCTCACTTTTATAGATATAATAGATTATGCTAGATATATTTCCATATGTCTGAATACCCTATATACAAATTTTCAAATCTGTAGATAAAAAATTTGTTGAGTATATAGGTTGAGAATTGTTCTCTCTCTCTCTATCACACACATTCTCACTTTTATAGATATAATAGACAGATTATGCCAGATATATTGAAATATGTCTGAATGCCCAATGTACAAATTTTGAAATCTGTAGATAAAAAATTTGTTGTATACATAGGTTGACAATTGTCCTCTCTCTCACACACACACACATTCTCACTTTTATACATATAATAGATAGATTATGCTAGATATATTTCTATATGTCTGAACACCCTATATACAAATGTTCAAATCTGTGGATAAAAAATTTGTTGAATGTATAGGTTGAGAATTTTTATCTCTCTCTTTTTCTCTCTCTCTCTCTCTCGCTATCTCACACACACGCATTCTCACTTTTATAGATAAAATAGATAGATTATGCTAGATATATTTCCATATGTCTGAATACCCTATATACAAAGTTTCAAATCTGTAGATAAAAAATTTGTTGAATATATAGGTTTAGAATTGTTCTCTCTCTCTCTCTCACACACACATTCTAACTTTTGTAGTTATAATAGATAGATTATGCTAGATATATTTCCATATGTCTGAATACCCTATATACAAATTTTCTAAACTGTAGGTAAAAAATTTGTTGAGTATGTAGGTTAAGAATTGTTCTCTCTCTCTCTCACACACACACACACACACACAAGTTCTCACTTTTATAGATATAATAGATAGATTATGCTAGATATATTTCTATATGTCTGCCTACCCTATATACAAATTTCCAAATCTGTGCCCAAAAATGTGTGGAATATATAGGTTGAGAATTGTTCTCTCTCTCTCTCTCTCTCACACATATTCTCACTTTTATAGGTTATATAGGTTGAGAATTTTTTGCTCTTTCCATCACTCACATTCACACTTTTATAGATATAATACATAGATTATGCCAGATATATTTACATATGTCTGAATACCCAATATACACATTTTCAAATCTGTAGATAAAAAATTAGTTGAATATATAGGTTGAGAATTGTTCTCTCTCTCTCTCTTTCTCTCTCTCTCACACACACATTCTCACTTTTATAGATATAATAGATAGATTATGCTAGATATATTTCCATACGTCTGAATACCCTATCTCCAAATTTTCTAATATGTAGATAAAAAATTTGTTGAATATATAGGGTGAGAATTTTCCTTCCTCTCTTTCTCTCTCTCTCTTTCTCACACGCACACAAGCTGAAAATTGTTCTCTCTCTCTCTCTGACTCTCTCTCTCTCTCTCACACACACACACATGGTCATTTTATAGATATAATAGATAGGTTATGCTAGATATATTTCTATATGTCTGAATACCCTATATACAAATTTTTAAATCTGTAGATAAAAAATTTGTTGAGTATATAGGTTGAGAATTGTTCTTTCTCTCTCTCTCACACACACATTCTCACTTTTATAGATATAATAGATTATGCTAGATATATTTCCAAATGTCTGAATACCCTATATACAAATTTTCAAATCTGTAAAGATAGAATTTGTTGAATATATAGGTTGAGAATTGTTCTCTCTCTCTCTCTTTCACACACATTCTCACTTTTATAGATATAATAGATAGATTATGCTAGATATATTTCCTTATGTCTGAATACCCTATATACAAATTATCAAATCTGTAGATACAAAATTTGTTGAGTATATAGGTTGAGAATTGTTCTCTCTCTCTCTCTCTCACTCACTCACTCACTCACTCACTCACACACACACACACACATTCTACCTTTTATAGATATAATAGATTATGCTAGATATATTTCCATATGTCTGAATACCCTGTATACAAATTTTCAGATCTGTACATAAAAATTAGTTGAATATATAGGTTGAGAATTGTTCTCTCTCTCTCTCTTCTCTCTCTCTCTTTCACACACATTCTCACTTTTCTAGATATAATAGATAGATTATGCTAGATATATTTCCATATGTCTGAATACCCTATATACAAATTTTCTAATCGGTAGATAAAAAATTTGTTGAATATATAGGGTGAGAATTGTACTTACTCTCTCTCTCTCTCTCTCTCTCTCTCACGCACACATTCTCACTTTTATGGATATAATAGATAGATTATGCTGGATATATTTCCATATGTCTGAATACCCTATATACAAATGGTCAAATCTGTAGATAACAAATTTATTGAATAGATAGGTTGAGAATTGTTCTCTCTCTCTCTCTCGCAACCTTACACACACAACCACACGCAAACATTCTGACTTTTATAGATATAATAGATCGATTATGCTAGATATATTTCCATATGTCTGAATACCCAATATACAAATTTTCAAATCTGTAGGTAAAAAATTTGTTGAATTAATAGGTTGAGAATTGTTCTCTCTCTCTCACACACTCACATTCTCACTTTTATAGATATAATGTATAGATTATGCTAGATATATTTCTATATGTCTGAATACCCTATATACAAAGTTTAAAATCCGTAGATAAAAATACGTTGAGTATATAGGTTGAGAATTGTTCTCTCTCTCTCTTACGCACACACACACACACACACACACATTTTCACTTTTATAGATATAATAGATAGATTATGCTAGATATATTTCCATATGTCTGAATACCCTATATACAAATTTTCAAATCTGTAGATAAAAAATGTATTGAATATATAGGTTGAGAATTGTTGTCTCTCTCTCTCTCTCTCTCTCTCTCTCTCTGGCTACCTCACACACACACACATTTTCACTTTTATAGATATAATAGATAGATTATGCTAGATATATTTCCATATGTCTGAATACCCTATATACAAACTTTCAAATCTGTAGATAAAAAATTTGTTGAGTATATAGGTTGAGAATTGTTCTCTCTCTCTCACACGAAACTGTGCGCTCGGCTTCTTCCCCCCCTTCCCACCCCAAATGCTTGGGAAACTGTGCACTGTTTTTGTTGGTTTTCAAGCTGCCTCTTCCCCCCCCACACACACACAGTTTAACAGTAGTAGGAGGTCAAGAGAAAGAGGGTGAGAGAGAGAGAAGAGTAAGTTGGTGAGAGAGAGAGAAAAGAGAAAGAGGGTGTTGGTTTTATATTTTTATTATCGTCTAATATTTTGAAAGCTGAATTTCTAATAAAATGTGCATCTATAGGAGATAATGCCTGGGAATGTGTTCCCCCCCCCCACAGTTTAACAGTGGTGTGACGTCAAGAGAAAGAGGGTGAGAGAGAGGGAAGAGTAAGTGGGTGAGAGAGAGAAAAAAAAGAAAGACGGTGTTGGTTTTGTGAAAAAAGTTGTTATTTACAATTGTTCGCATTCTTGGCCTTTTGGTCAAGATCAAAGTGTAGTATCTGTTCTTCAGATGCTGCACTTCTATTTCTTGTTCTCTTTCGGTGGAGGAGAAATCCTCCACGACTGAGACAATTTTTATTTTTGTACCTTTTCTCCACGTTAAAAAACGACCCTGGTGTCTAACTCTGTCCCGTGGGGAGGCATAGTAAATAGGTACAATTGTTCGCCATTAGTGGATGTTGACGTCACGTCACGTGACATGACTAAGCGTTTTTTTTTTTTTAGTATGAATAACATTTTTTGTTATAATTATAAAGTCTACACTTAATTTTATAGAAAATGATGTATATATAATAGAAAAAAAAAATTACTGGTTTTGTTGGATTCAAGTGGATCCCCCCCCTCCAGTTTAAGAGATAGCAGGTCACGTGGTAATATACAAAATGGCTAGCGTAAATATAAAGATCGGTTTTTTTATCGACGAATATTTTGAATGCTGAATTTTTTTTTATTACTGTACATTTTTTCCTGATATTTTTCGTTAAAACTCTTGTATAAATACTATTTTTAACCAGTTAAATACGTTGGAGACATTGTCATGGAGTTTAATAATCTCTAGAACAAAGCAGAAGAGAAATTACAAAAGTATCGGTAAAACAAAGTGTTTGTTTACATTTGTTCGCCATTACTGGATGTTGACGTCACGTCACGTGACATGACTAAGCGTTTTTGGATTATGTAATATTAACATTAAAATGACAGGTTTTTTGGGGGGCCCCCCTAGGAGAGAAATGATCAGTTCACCCCCTTTTAATGGTCCGTTTGGTGTGGAATTTCGATATTTGTCATGCGGGTGATCAAGGTTCAATATGATACATAATTTGTCAACTTTGGTTGTGTCTGTCAAATGTTTGAGCTGACGTCACGTCACGTGACACGTATTGAATAACGTTAAAATGACAGGTTTTTTGGGGGGCCCCCCTAGGAGAAAAACGATCAGTTGACCCCTTTCTACTGGTCCGTTTGACGTGAAATTTCGATATTTGTCATCCGGGTGATCAAGGTGATATATGATACCAAATTTGTCAACTCTGGTTCCGTCTTTCAAAAGTTTTAGCGTTACAAACAAACATACATACATACATACATACACACCGATTTTTGCCTTTTATATATATAGATGTAGTGGCCTTTTCCTAGATACCTATTGCTAAAAATTATACTTTCATTTTGTTAGAAAAATCTCTCTTCAGATGCCCTGCATCATTCAAAATAAAAACAAATATTTTTATAATTGTTTCAGTATATTGCTACACAATGTGAAAGTTTTTAACGTTTGTAAAAAAAATCATGAATGTGCTTATATTGCAAAAAAGAAAATATCAGTGCACAGTATTGAAAGTGTTTGAGATTCAAAAGTCTGTAACATTTCTACTAACTTCATAAGATGTCATGTGAGAAACTGAATTGAATATCAAGACATTATCTGAAGCGTTTTTATTTTGGTGTAACATATGTGTTTACAGTGAACCTTAACTTTTAATAAACAGATTGGTATGCAATGACATAGGCTAAGAATCTTTAAAATATATATAAATTGGAAAAATGTGTGAACAAATGAAAAAAAAATGATCCGCTCCACTTGATGACATCAAGCACAGTAATATTTTAGTGAAGAAAATATGAAATTGATGTTCAGTGATTAGTTTGGATGAATGAGAAAATGTAATTGTTTGATGCATAAAAATAACTCAGTTGCTGTATTTGATATTAAGCAGCAAAATATAGTGATTTGAATATTTGGGAAAACATCAAACCAGATTATGTAAAAAGAAAAAAAAAAGATGAAATTAGAAAATATATATTTTATGTTTATGAGTTCTGCCAATCAAAATTTTGTGGCAGAAATTGGGTGATTACCATGCAATTTTATTTTGGTAAAATTCTTAAATTATTAGAATGTTTATTATAATTTCTAATTAGTGACTTGTTATAATCAAAATCCGCCCTAAAGAGTGTCCTTTCTTTTATTAGGTATCAGAGTAGGTATCAAGATTTCTACTTCTATACAAATGTGATATTTCAGATCTGTACATAAAAAATTTGTTGAATATATAGGTTGAGAATTGTTCTGTGTCGCTCTCTCTCACACACACACGCATTCTCACTTTTATAGATATAATAGATAGATTACTCTAGATATATTTCCATATGTCTGAATACCCTATATACAAATTTTCAAATCTGTAGATAAAAAAATTTGTTGAGTATATAGGTTGAAAATTGTTCTCTCTCTCTCTCTCACACACACATTCTCAATTTTTGAGATATAATAGATAGATTATGCTAGGTATATTTCCATATGTCTGAATACCCTATATACAAATTTTCTAATCTGTAGATCAAATATTTGTTGAATATATAGGTTGAAAATTGTTCTTACTCTCTCTCTCTCTCTCTCTCTGGCTACCTCACACACACATTCTAACTTTTATAGATATAATAGATAGATTATGCTAGATATATTTCCATATGTGTGAATACCCTATATACAAATTTTCTAATTTGTAGATAAAAAATTTGTAGAGTGCATAGGTTGAGAATTGTTCTCTCTATCTCTCACACACACATTCTAACTTTTAAAGATATAATAGATTATGCTAGATATATTTCGATATTTCTGAATACCCTATATATAAAAATTTGTTGAATGTATAGGTTGAGAACTGTTCTCTCTCTCTCTCTCTCTCTCTCTCTCTCGCTCACACACACACACATTCTCACTTTTATAGATATAATAGAAAGATTATCCTAGATATATTTCTATTTGTATGAATACTCTATATACAAATTTTAAAATCTGTAGATAAAGAATTTGTTGAGTATATGGGTTGAGAATTGTTCTCTCTCTCTCTCTCTCTCTCTCACACACACACACACATTCTCACTTTTATAGATATAATAGATTATGCTAGATATATTTCCATATGTCTGAATACCCTATATACAAATTTTCAAATCTGTAGATAAAAAATTTGTTGAGTATATAGGTTGAGAATTGTTCTCTCTCTCTCTATCACACACATTCTCACTTTTATAGATATAATAGACAGATTATGCCAGATATATTGAAATATGTCTGAATGCCCAATATACAAATTTTGAAATCTGTAGATAAAAAATTTGTTGTATACATAGGTTGACAATTGTCCTCTCTCTCACACACACACACATTCTCACTTTTATACATATAATAGATGGATTATGCTAGATATATTTCTATATGTCTGAACACCCTATATACAAATGTTCAAATCTGTGGATAAAAAATTTGTTGAATGTATAGGTTGAGAATTTTTATCTCTCTCTTTTTCTCTCTCTCTCTCTCTCGCTATCTCACACACACGCATTCTCACTTTTATAGATAAAATAGATAGATTATGCTAGATATATTTCCATATGTCTGAATACCCTATATACAAAGTTTCAAATCTGTAGATAAAAAATTTGTTGAATATATAGGTTTAGAATTGTTCTCTCTCTCTCTCTCACACACACATTCTAACTTTTGTAGTTATAATAGATAGATTATGCTAGATATATTTCCATATGTCTGAATACCCTATATACAAATTTTCTAAACTGTAGGTAAAAAATTTGTTGAGTATGTAGGTTAAGAATTGTTCTCTCTCTCTCTCACACACACACACACACACACAAGTTCTCACTTTTATAGATATAATAGATAGATTATGCTAGATATATTTCTATATGTCTGCCTACCCTATATACAAATTTCCAAATCTGTGCCCAAAAATGTGTGGAATATATAGGTTGAGAATTGTTCTCTCTCTCTCTCTCTCTCACACATATTCTCACTTTTATAGGTTATATAGGTTGAGAATTTTTTGCTCTTTCCATCACTCACATTCACACTTTTATAGATATAATACATAGATTATGCCAGATATATTTACATATGTCTGAATACCCAATATACACATTTTCAAATCTGTAGATAAAAAATTAGTTGAATATATAGGTTGAGAATTGTTCTCTCTCTCTCTCTTTCTCTCTCTCTCACACACACATTCTCACTTTTATAGATATAATAGATAGATTATGCTAGATATATTTCCATACGTCTGAATACCCTATCTCCAAATTTTCTAATATGTAGATAAAAAATTTGTTGAATATATAGGGTGAGAATTTTCCTTCCTCTCTTTCTCTCTCTCTCTTTCTCACACACACACAAGCTGAAAATTGTTCTCTCTCTCTCTCTGACTCTCTCTCTCTCTCTCACACACACACACATGGTCATTTTATAGATATAATAGATAGGTTATGCTAGATATATTTCTATATGTCTGAATACCCTATATACAAATTTTTAAATCTGTAGATAAAAAATTTGTTGAGTATATAGGTTGAGAATTGTTCTTTCTCTCTCTCTCACACACACATTCTCACTTTTATAGATATAATAGATTATGCTAGATATATTTCCAAATGTCTGAATACCCTATATACAAATTTTCAAATCTGTAAAGATAGAATTTGTTGAATATATAGGTTGAGAATTGTTCTCTCTCTCTCTCTTTCACACACATTCTCACTTTTATAGATATAATAGATAGATTATGCTAGATATATTTCCTTATGTCTGAATACCCTATATACAAATTATCAAATCTGTAGATACAAAATTTGTTGAGTATATAGGTTGAGAATTGTTCTCTCTCTCTCTCTCTCACTCACTCACTCACTCACTCACTCACACACACACACACACATTCTACCTTTTATAGATATAATAGATTATGCTAGATATATTTCCATATGTCTGAATACCCTGTATACAAATTTTCAGATCTGTACATAAAAATTAGTTGAATATATAGGTTGAGAATTGTTCTCTCTCTCTCTCTTCTCTCTCTCTCTTTCACACACATTCTCACTTTTCTAGATATAATAGATAGATTATGCTAGATATATTTCCATATGTCTGAATACCCTATATACAAATTTTCTAATCGGTAGATAAAAAATTTGTTGAATATATAGGGTGAGAATTGTACTTACTCTCTCTCTCTCTCTCTCTCTCACGCACACATTCTCACTTTTATGGATATAATAGATAGATTATGCTGGATATATTTCCATATGTCTGAATACCCTATATACAAATGGTCAAATCTGTAGATAACAAATTTATTGAATAGATAGGTTGAGAATTGTTCTCTCTCTCTCTCTCGCAACCTTACACACACAACCACACGCAAACATTCTGACTTTTATAGATATAATAGATCGATTATGCTAGATATATTTCCATATGTCTGAATACCCAATATACAAATTTTCAAATCTGTAGGTAAAAAATTTGTTGAATTAATAGGTTGAGAATTGTTCTCTCTCTCTCACACACTCACATTCTCACTTTTATAGATATAATGTATAGATTATGCTAGATATATTTCTATATGTCTGAATACCCTATATACAAAGTTTAAAATCCGTAGATAAAAATACGTTGAGTATATAGGTTGAGAATTGTTCTCTCTCTCTCTTACGCACACACACACACACACACACACACACATTTTCACTTTTATAGATATAATAGATAGATTATGCTAGATATATTTCCATATGTCTGAATACCCTATATACAAATTTTCAAATCTGTAGATAAAAAATGTATTGAATATATAGGTTGAGAATTGTTGTCTCTCTCTCTCTCTCTCTCTCTCTCTGGCTACCTCACACACACACACATTTTCACTTTTATAGATATAATAGATAGATTATGCTAGATATATTTCCATATGTCTGAATACCCTATATACAAACTTTCAAATCTGTAGATAAAAAATTTGTTGAGTATATAGGTTGAGAATTGTTCTCTCTCTCTCACACGAAACTGTGCGCTCGGCTTCTTCCCCCCCTTCCCACCCCAAATGCTTGGGAAACTGTGCACTGTTTTTGTTGGTTTTCAAGCTGCCTCTTCCCCCCCCACACACACACACAGTTTAACAGTAGTAGGAGGTCAAGAGAAAGAGGGTGAGAGAGAGAGAAGAGTAAGTTGGTGAGAGAGAGAGAAAAGAGAAAGAGGGTGTTGGTTTTATATTTTTATTATCGTCTAATATTTTGAAAGCTGAATTTCTAATAAAATGTGCATCTATAGGAGATAATGCCTGGGAATGTGTTCCCCCCCCCCACAGTTTAACAGTGGTGTGACGTCAAGAGAAAGAGGGTGAGAGAGAGGGAAGAGTAAGTGGGTGAGAGAGAGAAAAAAAAGAAAGACGGTGTTGGTTTTGTGAAAAAAGTTGTTATTTACAATTGTTCGCATTCTTGGCCTTTTGGTCAAGATCAAAGGGTAGTATCTGTTCTTCAGATGCTGCACTTCTATTTCTTGTTCTCTTTCGGTGGAGGAGAAATCCTCCACGACTGAGACAATTTTTATTTTTGTACCTTTTCTCCACGTTAAAAAACGACCCTGGTGTCTAACTCTGTCCCGTGGGGAGGCATAGTAAATAGGTACAATTGTTCGCCATTAGTGGATGTTGACGTCACGTCACGTGACATGACTAAGCGTTTTTTTTTTTTAGTATGAATAACATTTTTTGTTATAATTATAAAGTCTACACTTAATTTTATAGAAAATGATGTATATATAATAGAAAAAAAAAATTACTGGTTTTGTTGGATTCAAGTGGATCCCCCCCCCTCCAGTTTAAGAGATAGCAGGTCACGTGGTAATATACAAAATGGCTAGCGTAAATATAAAGATCGGTTTTTTTATCGACGAATATTTTGAATGCTGAATTTTTTTTATTACTGTACATTTTTTCCTGATATTTTTCGTTAAAACTCTTGTATAAATACTATTTTTAACCAGTTAAATACGTTGGAGACATTGTCATGGAGTTTAATAATCTCTAGAACAAAGCAGAAGAGAAATTACAAAAGTATCGGTAAAACAAAGTGTTTGTTTACATTTGTTCGCCATTACTGGATGTTGACGTCACGTCACGTGACATGACTAAGCGTTTTTGGATTATGTAATATTAACATTAAAATGACAGGTTTTTTGGGGGGCCCCCCTAGGAGAGAAATGATCAGTTCACCCCCTTTTAATGGTCCGTTTGGTGTGGAATTTCGATATTTGTCATGCGGGTGATCAAGGTTCAATATGATACATAATTTGTCAACTTTGGTTGTGTCTGTCAAATGTTTGAGCTGACGTCACGTCACGTGACACGTATTGAATAACGTTAAAATGACAGGTTTTTTGGGGGGCCCCCCTAGGAGAAAAACGATCAGTTGACCCCTTTCTACTGGTCCGTTTGACGTGAAATTTCGATATTTGTCATCCGGGTGATCAAGGTGCAATATGATACCAAATTTGTCAACTCTGGTTCCGTCTTTCAAAAGTTTTAGCGTTACAAACAAACATACATACATACATACATACACACCGATTTTTGTCTTTTATATATATAGAAGACTAGCAGGGCTACCCGGCGTTGCTCGGGACCGTATAAACAATGAAAAAACAAAAGCAGATATTGAACATATGTTTGATTCTTAGGGGAGAGGAATCTTTCATCTCTATGTATTATTTGTTTTATCTACCCTAGGACTGATATTGTTCATGTTTTATCCCTAGCATAGGTAATTTACAGCATGTATATGAAATTGTTTTACCTTAGGGAGAAGAGAACAGGTAATATACAACATAATGTGTCTATATTACATCCCTGGCAACGCCTAGAAACCAGCTAGAACATGTATTTCAGTCAATCTTTATTATATCCTGGGCTATGCCGGGAAACCAGCTAATCTCTTTTTAGTGACTTGACCACCAAAATACCTCCCTAAGTGTGTCCTTTCTTTTGAACTTATTAGATATAGGTATCTAGAAATGTGTGTGAAATTTGTTGAATGCATTGTTCACTATGATTTTCTTATTGTTCTACACAATATCAACTGTAGCGAAATAACACAGTAAACTTAGTGTAGTGTTAGAATAAAGAGCAAAGGAAAAAATTAGAATCATATTTTGTAATTGCAAATCTAAATTTGCTAGCATGTACCAGTATTTGCCAGGTTGTGGAAATTTGGAACTTATAACATATGTAGTGGCCTTTTCCTAGATACCTATTGCTAAAAATTATACTTTCATTTTGTTAGAAAAATCTCTCTTCAGATGCCCTGCATCATTCAAAATAAAAACAAATATTTTTATAATTGTTTCAGTATATTGCTACACAATGTGAAAGTTTTTAACGTTTGTAAAAAAAATCATGAATGTGCTTATATTGCAAAAAAGAAAATATCAGTGCACAGTATTGAAAGTGTTTGAGATTCAAAAGTCTGTAACATTTCTACTAACTTCATAAGATGTCATGTGAGAAACTGAATTGAATATCAAGACATTATCTGAAGCGTTTTTATTTTGGTGTAACATATGTGTTTACAGTGAACCTTAACTTTTAATAAACAGATTGGTATGCAATGACATAGGCTAAGAATCTTTAAAATATATATAAATTGGAAAAATGTGTGAACAAATGAAAAAAAAATGATCCGCTCCACTTGATGACATCAAGCACAGTAATATTTTAGTGAAGAAAATATGAAATTGATGTTCAGTGATTAGTTTGGATGAATGAGAAAATGTAATTGTTTGATGCATAAAAATAACTCAGTTTCTGTATTTGATATTAAGCAGCAAAATATAGTGATTTGAATATTTGGGAAAACATCAAACCAGATTATGTAAAAAGAAAAAAAAAAGATGAAATTAGAAAATATATATTTTATGTTTATGAGTTCTGCCAATCAAAATTTTGTGGCAGAAATTGGGTGATTACCATGCAATTTTATTTTGGTAAAATTCTTAAATTATTAGAATGTTTATTATAATTTCTAATTAGTGACTTGTTATAATCAAAATCCGCCCTAAAGAGTGTCCTTTCTTTTATTAGGTATCAGAGTAGGTATCAAGATTTCTACTTCTATACAAATGTGATATTTCAGATCTGTACATAAAAAATTTGTTGAATATATAGGTTGAGAATTGTTCTGTGTCGCTCTCTCTCACACACACACGCATTCTCACTTTTATAGATATAATAGATAGATTACTCTAGATATATTTCCATATGTCTGAATACCCTATATACAAATTTTCAAATCTGTAGATAAAAAAATTTGTTGAGTATATAGGTTGAAAATTGTTCTCTCTCTCTCTCTCACACACACATTCTCAATTTTTGAGATATAATAGATAGATTATGCTAGGTATATTTCCATATGTCTGAATACCCTATATACAAATTTTCTAATCTGTAGATCAAATATTTGTTGAATATATAGGTTGAAAATTGTTCTTACTCTCTCTCTCTCTCTCTCTGGCTACCTCACACACACATTCTAACTTTTATAGATATAATAGATAGATTATGCTAGATATATTTCCATATGTGTGAATACCCTATATACAAATTTTCTAATTTGTAGATAAAAAATTTGTAGAGTGCATAGGTTGAGAATTGTTCTCTCTATCTCTCACACACACATTCTAACTTTTAAAGATATAATAGATTATGCTAGATATATTTCGATATTTCTGAATACCCTATATATAAAAATTTGTTGAATGTATAGGTTGAGAACTGTTCTCTCTCTCTCTCTCTCTCTCTCTCTCGCTCACACACACACACATTCTCACTTTTATAGATATAATAGAAAGATTATCCTAGATATATTTCTATTTGTATGAATACTCTATATACAAATTTTAAAATCTGTAGATAAAGAATTTGTTGAGTATATGGGTTGAGAATTGTTCTCTCTCTCTCTCTCTCTCTCTCTCACACACACACACACACACATTCTCACTTTTATAGATATAATAGATTATGCTAGATATATTTCCATATGTCTGAATACCCTATATACAAATTTTCAAATCTGTAGATAAAAAATTTGTTGAGTATATAGGTTGAGAATTGTTCTCTCTCTCTCTATCACACACATTCTCACTTTTATAGATATAATAGACAGATTATGCCAGATATATTGAAATATGTCTGAATGCCCAATATACAAATTTTGAAATCTGTAGATAAAAAATTTGTTGTATACATAGGTTGACAATTGTCCTCTCTCTCACACACACACACATTCTCACTTTTATACATATAATAGATAGATTATGCTAGATATATTTCTATATGTCTGAACACCCTATATACAAATGTTCAAATCTGTGGATAAAAAATTTGTTGAATGTATAGGTTGAGAATTTTTATCTCTCTCTTTTTCTCTCTCTCTCTCTCTCTCGCTATCTCACACACACGCATTCTCACTTTTATAGATAAAATAGATAGATTATGCTAGATATATTTCCATATGTCTGAATACCCTATATACAAAGTTTCAAATCTGTAGATAAAAAATTTGTTGAATATATAGGTTTAGAATTGTTCTCTCTCTCTCTCTCACACACACATTCTAACTTTTGTAGTTATAATAGATAGATTATGCTAGATATATTTCCATATGTCTGAATACCCTATATACAAATTTTCTAAACTGTAGGTAAAAAATTTGTTGAGTATGTAGGTTAAGAATTGTTCTCTCTCTCTCTCACACACACACACACACACACAAGTTCTCACTTTTATAGATATAATAGATAGATTATGCTAGATATATTTCTATATGTCTGCCTACCCTATATACAAATTTCCAAATCTGTGCCCAAAAATGTGTGGAATATATAGGTTGAGAATTGTTCTCTCTCTCTCTCTCTCTCACACATATTCTCACTTTTATAGGTTATATAGGTTGAGAATTTTTTGCTCTTTCCATCACTCACATTCACACTTTTATAGATATAATACATAGATTATGCCAGATATATTTACATATGTCTGAATACCCAATATACACATTTTCAAATCTGTAGATAAAAAATTAGTTGAATATATAGGTTGAGAATTGTTCTCTCTCTCTCTTTCTCTCTCTCTCACACACACATTCTCACTTTTATAGATATAATAGATAGATTATGTTAGATATATTTCCATACGTCTGAATACCCTATCTCCAAATTTTCTAATATGTAGATAAAAAATTTGTTGAATATATAGGGTGAGAATTTTCCTTCCTCTCTTTCTCTCTCTCTCTTTCTCATACACACACAAGCTGAAAATTGTTCTCTCTCTCTCTCTGACTCTCTCTCTCTCTCTCACACACACACACATGGTCATTTTATAGATATAATAGATAGGTTATGCTAGATATATTTCTATATGTCTGAATACCCTATATACAAATTTTTAAATCTGTAGATAAAAAATTTGTTGAGTATATAGGTTGAGAATTGTTCTTTCTCTCTCTCTCACACACACATTCTCACTTTTATAGATATAATAGATTATGCTAGATATATTTCCAAATGTCTGAATACCCTATATACAAATTTTCAAATCTGTAAAGATAGAATTTGTTGAATATATAGGTTGAGAATTGTTCTCTCTCTCTCTCTTTCACACACATTCTCACTTTTATAGATATAATAGATAGATTATGCTAGATATATTTCCTTATGTCTGAATACCCTATATACAAATTATCAAATCTGTAGATACAAAATTTGTTGAGTATATAGGTTGAGAATTGTTCTCTCTCTCTCTCTCTCACTCACTCACTCACTCACTCACTCACACACACACACACACATTCTACCTTTTATAGATATAATAGATTATGCTAGATATATTTCCATATGTCTGAATACCCTGTATACAAATTTTCAGATCTGTACATAAAAATTAGTTGAATATATAGGTTGAGAATTGTTCTCTCTCTCTCTCTTCTCTCTCTCTCTTTCACACACATTCTCACTTTTCTAGATATAATAGATAGATTATGCTAGATATATTTCCATATGTCTGAATACCCTATATACAAATTTTCTAATCGGTAGATAAAAAATTTGTTGAATATATAGGGTGAGAATTGTACTTACTCTCTCTCTCTCTCTCTCTCTCTCTCTCACGCACACATTCTCACTTTTATGGATATAATAGATAGATTATGCTGGATATATTTCCATATGTCTGAATACCCTATATACAAATGGTCAAATCTGTAGATAACAAATTTATTGAATAGATAGGTTGAGAATTGTTCTCTCTCTCTCTCTCGCAACCTTACACACACAACCACACGCAAACATTCTGACTTTTATAGATATAATAGATCGATTATGCTAGATATATTTCCATATGTCTGAATACCCAATATACAAATTTTCAAATCTGTAGGTAAAAAATTTGTTGAATTAATAGGTTGAGAATTGTTCTCTCTCTCTCACACACTCACATTCTCACTTTTATAGATATAATGTATAGATTATGCTAGATATATTTCTATATGTCTGAATACCCTATATACAAAGTTTAAAATCCGTAGATAAAAATACGTTGAGTATATAGGTTGAGAATTGTTCTCTCTCTCTCTTACGCACACACACACACACACACACACATTTTCACTTTTATAGATATAATAGATAGATTATGCTAGATATATTTCCATATGTCTGAATACCCTATATACAAATTTTCAAATCTGTAGATAAAAAATGTATTGAATATATAGGTTGAGAATTGTTGTCTCTCTCTCTCTCTGGCTACCTCACACACACACACATTTTCACTTTTATAGATATAATAGATAGATTATGCTAGATATATTTCCATATGTCTGAATACCCTATATACAAACTTTCAAATCTGTAGATAAAAAATTTGTTGAGTATATAGGTTGAGAATTGTTCTCTCTCTCTCACACGAAACTGTGCGCTCGGCTTCTTCCCCCCCTTCCCACCCCAAATGCTTGGGAAACTGTGCACTGTTTTTGTTGGTTTTCAAGCTGCCTCTTCCCCCCCCCCACACACACAGTTTAACAGTAGTAGGAGGTCAAGAGAAAGAGGGTGAGAGAGAGAGAAGAGTAAGTTGGTGAGAGAGAGAGAAAAGAGAAAGAGGGTGTTGGTTTTATATTTTTATTATCGTCTAATATTTTGAAAGCTGAATTTCTAATAAAATGTGCATCTATAGGAGATAATGCCTGGGAATGTGTTCCCCCCCCCACAGTTTAACAGTGGTGTGACGTCAAGAGAAAGAGGGTGAGAGAGAGGGAAGAGTAAGTGGGTGAGAGAGAGAAAAAAAAGAAAGACGGTGTTGGTTTTGTGAAAAAAGTTGTTATTTACAATTGTTCGCATTCTTGGCCTTTTGGTCAAGATCAAAGTGTAGTATCTGTTCTTCAGATGCTGCACTTCTATTTCTTGTTCTCTTTCGGTGGAGGAGAAATCCTCCACGACTGAGACAATTTTTATTTTTGTACCTTTTCTCCACGTTAAAAAACGACCCTGGTGTCTAACTCTGTCCCGTGGGGAGGCATAGTAAATAGGTACAATTGTTCGCCATTAGTGGATGTTGACGTCACGTCACGTGACATGACTAAGCGTTTTTTTTTTTTAGTATGAATAACATTTTTTGTTATAATTATAAAGTCTACACTTAATTTTATAGAAAATGATGTATATATAATAGAAAAAAAAAATTACTGGTTTTGTTGGATTCAAGTGGATCCCCCCCCTCCAGTTTAAGAGATAGCAGGTCACGTGGTAATATACAAAATGGCTAGCGTAAATATAAAGATCGGTTTTTTTATCGACGAATATTTTGAATGCTGAATTTTTTTTTATTACTGTACATTTTTTCCTGATATTTTTCGTTAAAACTCTTGTATAAATACTATTTTTAACCAGTTAAATACGTTGGAGACATTGTCATGGAGTTTAATAATCTCTAGAACAAAGCAGAAGAGAAATTACAAAAGTATCGGTAAAACAAAGTGTTTGTTTACATTTGTTCGCCATTACTGGATGTTGACGTCACGTCACGTGACATGACTAAGCGTTTTTGGATTATGTAATATTAACATTAAAATGACAGGTTTTTTGGGGGGCCCCCCTAGGAGAGAAATGATCAGTTCACCCCCTTTTAATGGTCCGTTTGGTGTGGAATTTCGATATTTGTCATGCGGGTGATCAAGGTTCAATATGATACATAATTTGTCAACTTTGGTTGTGTCTGTCAAATGTTTGAGCTGACGTCACGTCACGTGACACGTATTGAATAACGTTAAAATGACAGGTTTTTTGGGGGGCCCCCCTAGGAGAAAAACGATCAGTTGACCCCTTTCTACTGGTCCGTTTGACGTGAAATTTCGATATTTGTCATCCGGGTGATCAAGGTGCAATATGATACCAAATTTGTCAACTCTGGTTCCGTCTTTCAAAAGTGTTAGCGTTACAAACAAACATACATACATACATACATACACACCGATTTTTGCCTTTTATATATATAGATGTAGTGGCCTTTTCCTAGATACCTATTGCTAAAAATTATACTTTCATTTTGTTAGAAAAATCTCTCTTCAGATGCCCTGCATCATTCAAAATAAAAACAAATATTTTTATAATTGTTTCAGTATATTGCTACACAATGTGAAAGTTTTTAACGTTTGTAAAAAAAATCATGAATGTGCTTATATTGCAAAAAAGAAAATATCAGTGCACAGTATTGAAAGTGTTTGAGATTCAAAAGTCTGTAACATTTCTACTAACTTCATAAGATGTCATGTGAGAAACTGAATTGAATATCAAGACATTATCTGAAGCGTTTTTATTTTGGTGTAACATATGTGTTTACAGTGAACCTTAACTTTTAATAAACAGATTGGTATGCAATGACATAGGCTAAGAATCTTTAAAATATATATAAATTGGAAAAATGTGTGAACAAATGAAAAAAAAATGATCCGCTCCACTTGATGACATCAAGCACAGTAATATTTTAGTGAAGAAAATATGAAATTGATGTTCAGTGATTAGTTTGGATGAATGAGAAAATGTAATTGTTTGATGCATAAAAATAACTCAGTTGCTGTATTTGATATTAAGCAGCAAAATATAGTGATTTGAATATTTGGGAAAACATCAAACCAGATTATGTAAAAAGAAAAAAAAAAGATGAAATTAGAAAATATATATTTTATGTTTATGAGTTCTGCCAATCAAAATTTTGTGGCAGAAATTGGGTGATTACCATGCAATTTTATTTTGGTAAAATTCTTAAATTATTAGAATGTTTATTATAATTTCTAATTAGTGACTTGTTATAATCAAAATCCGCCCTAAAGAGTGTCCTTTCTTTTATTAGGTATCAGAGTAGGTATCAAGATTTCTACTTCTATACAAATGTGATATTTCAGATCTGTACATAAAAAATTTGTTGAATATATAGGTTGAGAATTGTTCTGTGTCGCTCTCTCTCACACACACACGCATTCTCACTTTTATAGATATAATAGATAGATTACTCTAGATATATTTCCATATGTCTGAATACCCTATATACAAATTTTCAAATCTGTAGATAAAAAAATTTGTTGAGTATATAGGTTGAAAATTGTTCTCTCTCTCTCTCTCACACACACATTCTCAATTTTTGAGATATAATAGATAGATTATGCTAGGTATATTTCCATATGTCTGAATACCCTATATACAAATTTTCTAATCTGTAGATCAAATATTTGTTGAATATATAGGTTGAAAATTGTTCTTACTCTCTCTCTCTCTCTCTCTGGCTACCTCACACACACATTCTAACTTTTATAGATATAATAGATAGATTATGCTAGATATATTTCCATATGTGTGAATACCCTATATACAAATTTTCTAATTTGTAGATAAAAAATTTGTAGAGTGCATAGGTTGAGAATTGTTCTCTCTATCTCTCACACACACATTCTAACTTTTAAAGATATAATAGATTATGCTAGATATATTTCGATATTTCTGAATACCCTATATATAAAAATTTGTTGAATGTATAGGTTGAGAACTGTTCTCTCTCTCTCTCTCTCTCTCTCTCTCTCTCTCTCTCGCTCACACACACACACATTCTCACTTTTATAGATATAATAGAAAGATTATCCTAGATATATTTCTATTTGTATGAATACTCTATATACAAATTTTAAAATCTGTAGATAAAGAATTTGTTGAGTATATGGGTTGAGAATTGTTCTCTCTCTCTCTCTCTCTCTCTCACACACACACACACACACATTCTCACTTTTATAGATATAATAGATTATGCTAGATATATTTCCATATGTCTGAATACCCTATATACAAATTTTCAAATCTGTAGATAAAAAATTTGTTGAGTATATAGGTTGAGAATTGTTCTCTCTCTCTCTATCACACACATTCTCACTTTTATAGATATAATAGACAGATTATGCCAGATATATTGAAATATGTCTGAATGCCCAATATACAAATTTTGAAATCTGTAGATAAAAAATTTGTTGTATACATAGGTTGACAATTGTCCTCTCTCTCACACACACACACATTCTCACTTTTATACATATAATAGATAGATTATGCTAGATATATTTCTATATGTCTGAACACCCTATATACAAATGTTCAAATCTGTGGATAAAAAATTTGTTGAATGTATAGGTTGAGAATTTTTATCTCTCTCTTTTTCTCTCTCTCTCTCTCTCGCTATCTCACACACACGCATTCTCACTTTTATAGATAAAATAGATAGATTATGCTAGATATATTTCCATATGTCTGAATACCCTATATACAAAGTTTCAAATCTGTAGATAAAAAATTTGTTGAATATATAGGTTTAGAATTGTTCTCTCTCTCTCTCTCACACACACATTCTAACTTTTGTAGTTATAATAGATAGATTATGCTAGATATATTTCCATATGTCTGAATACCCTATATACAAATTTTCTAAACTGTAGGTAAAAAATTTGTTGAGTATGTAGGTTAAGAATTGTTCTCTCTCTCTCTCACACACACACACACACACACAAGTTCTCACTTTTATAGATATAATAGATAGATTATGCTAGATATATTTCTATATGTCTGCCTACCCTATATACAAATTTCCAAATCTGTGCCCAAAAATGTGTGGAATATATAGGTTGAGAATTGTTCTCTCTCTCTCTCTCTCTCACACATATTCTCACTTTTATAGGTTATATAGGTTGAGAATTTTTTGCTCTTTCCATCACTCACATTCACACTTTTATAGATATAATACATAGATTATGCCAGATATATTTACATATGTCTGAATACCCAATATACACATTTTCAAATCTGTAGATAAAAAATTAGTTGAATATATAGGTTGAGAATTGTTCTCTCTCTCTCTCTTTCTCTCTCTCTCACACACACATTCTCACTTTTATAGATATAATAGATAGATTATGCTAGATATATTTCCATACGTCTGAATACCCTATCTCCAAATTTTCTAATATGTAGATAAAAAATTTGTTGAATATATAGGGTGAGAATTTTCCTTCCTCTCTTTCTCTCTCTCTCTTTCTCACACACACACAAGCTGAAAATTGTTCTCTCTCTCTCTCTGACTCTCTCTCTCTCTCTCACACACACACACATGGTCATTTTATAGATATAATAGATAGGTTATGCTAGATATATTTCTATATGTCTGAATACCCTATATACAAATTTTTAAATCTGTAGATAAAAAATTTGTTGAGTATATAGGTTGAGAATTGTTCTTTCTCTCTCTCTCACACACACATTCTCACTTTTATAGATATAATAGATTATGCTAGATATATTTCCAAATGTCTGAATACCCTATATACAAATTTTCAAATCTGTAAAGATAGAATTTGTTGAATATATAGGTTGAGAATTGTTCTCTCTCTCTCTCTTTCACACACATTCTCACTTTTATAGATATAATAGATAGATTATGCTAGATATATTTCCTTATGTCTGAATACCCTATATACAAATTATCAAATCTGTAGATACAAAATTTGTTGAGTATATAGGTTGAGAATTGTTCTCTCTCTCTCTCTCTCACTCACTCACTCACTCACTCACTCACACACACACACACACATTCTACCTTTTATAGATATAATAGATTATGCTAGATATATTTCCATATGTCTGAATACCCTGTATACAAATTTTCAGATCTGTACATAAAAATTAGTTGAATATATAGGTTGAGAATTGTTCTCTCTCTCTCTCTTCTCTCTCTCTCTTTCACACACATTCTCACTTTTCTAGATATAATAGATAGATTATGCTAGATATATTTCCATATGTCTGAATACCCTATATACAAATTTTCTAATCGGTAGATAAAAAATTTGTTGAATATATAGGGTGAGAATTGTACTTACTCTCTCTCTCTCTCTCTCTCTCTCACGCACACATTCTCACTTTTATGGATATAATAGATAGATTATGCTGGATATATTTCCATATGTCTGAATACCCTATATACAAATGGTCAAATCTGTAGATAACAAATTTATTGAATAGATAGGTTGAGAATTGTTCTCTCTCTCTCTCTCGCAACCTTACACACACAACCACACGCAAACATTCTGACTTTTATAGATATAATAGATCGATTATGCTAGATATATTTCCATATGTCTGAATACCCAATATACAAATTTTCAAATCTGTAGGTAAAAAATTTGTTGAATTAATAGGTTGAGAATTGTTCTCTCTCTCTCACACACTCACATTCTCACTTTTATAGATATAATGTATAGATTATGCTAGATATATTTCTATATGTCTGAATACCCTATATACAAAGTTTAAAATCCGTAGATAAAAATACGTTGAGTATATAGGTTGAGAATTGTTCTCTCTCTCTCTTACGCACACACACACACACACACACACATTTTCACTTTTATAGATATAATAGATAGATTATGCTAGATATATTTCCATATGTCTGAATACCCTATATACAAATTTTCAAATCTGTAGATAAAAAATGTATTGAATATATAGGTTGAGAATTGTTGTCTCTCTCTCTCTCTCTCTCTCTCTCTGGCTACCTCACACACACACACATTTTCACTTTTATAGATATAATAGATAGATTATGCTAGATATATTTCCATATGTCTGAATACCCTATATACAAACTTTCAAATCTGTAGATAAAAAATTTGTTGAGTATATAGGTTGAGAATTGTTCTCTCTCTCTCACACGAAACTGTGCGCTCGGCTTCTTCCCCCCCTTCCCACCCCAAATGCTTGGGAAACTGTGCACTGTTTTTGTTGGTTTTCAAGCTGCCTCTTCCCCCCCCCACACACACACAGTTTAACAGTAGTAGGAGGTCAAGAGAAAGAGGGTGAGAGAGAGAGAAGAGTAAGTTGGTGAGAGAGAGAGAAAAGAGAAAGAGGGTGTTGGTTTTATATTTTTATTATCGTCTAATATTTTGAAAGCTGAATTTCTAATAAAATGTGCATCTATAGGAGATAATGCCTGGGAATGTGTTCCCCCCCCCCACAGTTTAACAGTGGTGTGACGTCAAGAGAAAGAGGGTGAGAGAGAGGGAAGAGTAAGTGGGTGAGAGAGAGAAAAAAAAGAAAGACGGTGTTGGTTTTGTGAAAAAAGTTGTTATTTACAATTGTTCGCATTCTTGGCCTTTTGGTCAAGATCAAAGTGTAGTATCTGTTCTTCAGATGCTGCACTTCTATTTCTTGTTCTCTTTCGGTGGAGGAGAAATCCTCCACGACTGAGACAATTTTTATTTTTGTACCTTTTCTCCACGTTAAAAAACGACCCTGGTGTCTAACTCTGTCCCGTGGGGAGGCATAGTAAATAGGTACAATTGTTCGCCATTAGTGGATGTTGACGTCACGTCACGTGACATGACTAAGCGTTTTTTTTTTTTAGTATGAATAACATTTTTTGTTATAATTATAAAGTCTACACTTAATTTTATAGAAAATGATGTATATATAATAGAAAAAAAAAATTACTGGTTTTGTTGGATTCAAGTGGATCCCCCCCCCTCCAGTTTAAGAGATAGCAGGTCACGTGGTAATATACAAAATGGCTAGCGTAAATATAAAGATCGGTTTTTTTTATCGACGAATATTTTGAATGCTGAATTTTTTTTATTACTGTACATTTTTTCCTGATATTTTTCGTTAAAACTCTTGTATAAATACTATTTTTAACCAGTTAAATACGTTGGAGACATTGTCATGGAGTTTAATAATCTCTAGAACAAAGCAGAAGAGAAATTACAAAAGTATCGGTAAAACAAAGTGTTTGTTTACATTTGTTCGCCATTACTGGATGTTGACGTCACGTCACGTGACATGACTAAGCGTTTTTGGATTATGTAATATTAACATTAAAATGACAGGTTTTTTGGGGGGCCCCCCTAGGAGAGAAATGATCAGTTCACCCCCTTTTAATGGTCCGTTTGGTGTGGAATTTCGATATTTGTCATGCGGGTGATCAAGGTTCAATATGATACATAATTTGTCAACTTTGGTTGTGTCTGTCAAATGTTTGAGCTGACGTCACGTCACGTGACACGTATTGAATAACGTTAAAATGACAGGTTTTTTGGGGGGCCCCCCTAGGAGAAAAACGATCAGTTGACCCCTTTCTACTGGTCCGTTTGACGTGAAATTTCGATATTTGTCATCCGGGTGATCAAGGTGCAATATGATACCAAATTTGTCAACTCTGGTTCCGTCTTTCAAAAGTTTTAGCGTTACAAACAAACATACATACATACATACATACACACCGATTTTTGCCTTTTATATATATAGACTAGCAGGGCTACCCGGCGTTGCTCGGGACCGTATAAACAATGAAAAAACAAAAGCAGATATTGAACATATGTTTGATTCTTAGGGGAGAGGAATCTTTCATCTCTATGTATTATTTGTTTTATCTACCCTAGGACTGATATTGTTCATGTTTTATCCCTAGCATAGGTAATTTACAGCATGTATATGAAATTGTTTTACCTTAGGGAGAAGAGAACAGGTAATATACAACATAATGTGTCTATATTACATCCCTGGCAACGCCTAGAAACCAGCTAGAACATGTATTTCAGTCAATCTTTATTATATCCTGGGCTATGCCGGGAAACCAGCTAATCTCTTTTTAGTGACTTGACCACCAAAATACCTCCCTAAGTGTGTCCTTTCTTTTGAACTTATTAGATATAGGTATCTAGAAATGTGTGTGAAATTTTGTTGAATGCATTGTTCACTATGATTTTCTTATTGTTCTACACAATATCAACTGTAGCGAAATAACACAGTAAACTTAGTGTAGTGTTAGAATAAAGAGCAAAGGAAAAAATTAGAATCATATTTTGTAATTGCAAATCTAAATTTGCTAGCATGTACCAGTATTTGCCAGGTTGTGGAAATTTGGAACTTATAACATATGTAGTGGCCTTTTCCTAGATACCTATTGCTAAAAATTATACTTTCATTTTGTTAGAAAAATCTCTCTTCAGATGCCCTGCATCATTCAAAATAAAAACAAATATTTTTATAATTGTTTCAGTATATTGCTACACAATGTGAAAGTTTTTAACGTTTGTAAAAAAAATCATGAATGTGCTTATATTGCAAAAAAGAAAATATCAGTGCACAGTATTGAAAGTGTTTGAGATTCAAAAGTCTGTAACATTTCTACTAACTTCATAAGATGTCATGTGAGAAACTGAATTGAATATCAAGACATTATCTGAAGCGTTTTTATTTTGGTGTAACATATGTGTTTACAGTGAACCTTAACTTTTAATAAACAGATTGGTATGCAATGACATAGGCTAAGAATCTTTAACAAAATATATATAAATTGGAAAAATGTGTGAACAAATGAAAAAAAAATGATCCGCTCCACTTGATGACATCAAGCACAGTAATATTTTAGTGAAGAAAATATGAAATTGATGTTCAGTGATTAGTTTGGATGAATGAGAAAATGTAATTGTTTGATGCATAAAAATAACTCAGTTGCTGTATTTGATATTAAGCAGCAAAATATAGTGATTTGAATTTTTGGGAAAACATCAAACCAGATTATGTAAAAAGAAAAAAAAAAGATGAAATTAGAAAATATATATTTTATGTTTATGAGTTCTGCCAATCAAAATTTTGTGGCAGAAATTGGGTGATTACCATGCAATTTTATTTTGGTAAAATTCTTAAATTATTAGAATGTTTATTATAATTTCTAATTAGTGACTTGTTATAATCAAAATCCGCCCTAAAGAGTGTCCTTTCTTTTATTAGGTATCAGAGTAGGTATCAAGATTTCTACTTCTATACAAATGTGATATTTCAGATCTGTACATAAAAAATTTGTTGAATATATAGGTTGAGAATTGTTCTGTGTCGCTCTCTCTCACACACACACGCATTCTCACTTTTATAGATATAATAGATAGATTACTCTAGATATATTTCCATATGTCTGAATACCCTATATACAAATTTTCAAATCTGTAGATAAAAAAATTTGTTGAGTATATAGGTTGAGAATTGTTCTCTCTCTCTCACACACACATTCTCAATTTTAGAGATATAATAGATAGATTATGCTAGATATATTTCCATATGTCTGAATACCCTATATACAAATTTTCTAATCTGTAGATCCAATATTTGTTGAATATATAGGTTGAAAATTGTTCTTACTCTCTCTCTCTCTCTCTCTGGCTACCTCACACACACATTCTAACTTTTATAGATATAATAGATAGATTATGCTAGATATATTTCCATATGTGTGAATACCCTATATACAAATTTTCTAATTTGTAGATAAAACATTTGTAGAGTGCATAGGTTGAGAATTGTTCTCTCTATCTCTCACACACACACATTCTAACTTTTAAAGATATAATAGATTATGCTAGATATATTTCGATATTTCTGAATACCCTATATATAAAAATTTGTTGAATGTATCGGTTGAGAACTGTTCTCTCTCTCTCTCTCTCTCTCTCGCTCACACACACACATTCTCACTTTTATAGATATAATAGAAAGATTATCCTAGATATATTTCTATTTGTATGAATACTCTATATACACATTTTAAAATCTGTAGATAAAGAATTTGTTGAGTATATGGGTTGAGAATTGTTCTCTCTCTCTCTCTCTCTCTCTCACACACACACACACACATTCTCACTTTAATTGATATAATAGATTATGCTAGATATATTTCCATATGTCTGAATACCCTATATACAAATTTTCAAATCTGTAGATAAAAAATTTGTTGAGTATATAGGTTGAGAATTGTTCTCTCTCTCTCTATCACACACATTCTCACTTTTATAGATATAATAGACAGATTATGCCAGATATATTAAAATATGTCTGAATGCCCAATATACAAATTTTGAAATCTGTAGATAAAAAATTTGTTGTATACATAGGTTGACAATTGTCCTCTCTCTCACACACACACACATTCTCACTTTTATAGATATAATAGATAGATTATGCTAGATATATTTCTATATGTCTGAACACCCTATATACAAATGTTCAAATCTGTGGATAAAAAATTTGTTGAATGTATAGGTTGAGAATTTTTATCTCTCTCTTTTTCTCTCTCTCTCTCGCTATCTCACACACACGCATTCTCACTTTTATAGATAAAATAGATAGATTATGCTAGATATATTTCCATATGTCTGAATACCCTATATACAAAGTTTCAAATCTGTAGATAAAAAATTTGTTGAATATATAGGTTTAGAATTGTTCTCTCTCTCTCTCACACACACATTCTAACTTTTGTAGTTATAATAGATAGATTATGCTAGATATATTTCCATATGTCTGAATACCCTATATACAAATTTTCTAAACTGTAGGTAAAAAATTTGTTGAGTATGTAGGTTAAGAATTGTTCTCTCTCTCTCACACACACACACACACACACAAGTTCTCACTTTTATAGATATAATAGATAGATTATGCTAGATATATTTCTATATGTCTGCCTACCCTATATACAAATTTCTAAATCTGTGCCCAAAAATGTGTGGAATATATAGGTTGAGAATTGTTCTCTCTCTCTCTCTCTCTCACACATATTCTCACTTTTATAGGTTATATAGGTTGAGAATTTTTTGCTCTTTCCATCACTCAAATTCACACTTTTATAGATATAATACATAGATTATGCCAGATATATTTACATATGTCTGAATACCCAATATACACATTTTCAAATCTGTAGATAAAAAATTAGTTGAATATATAGGTTGAGAATTGTTCTCTCTCTCTCTCTTTCTCTCTCTCTCACACACACATTCTCACTTTTATAGATATAATAGATAGATTATGCTAGATATATTTCCATACGTCTGAATACCCTATATCCAAATTTTCTAATATGTAGATAAAAAATTTGTTGAATATATAGGGTGAGAATTTTCCTTCCTCTCTTTCTCTCTCTCTCTTTCTCACACACACACAAGCTGAAAATTGTTCTCTCTCTCTCTCTGACTCTCTCTCTCTCTCTCACACACACACACATGGTCATTTTATAGATATAATAGATAGGTTATGCTAGATATATTTCTATATGTCTGAATACCCTATATACAAATTTTTAAATCTGTAGATAAAAAATTTGTTGAGTATATAGGTTG